>NC_084622.1:51814295-51902498 GCF_033978795.1 Nerophis ophidion
AAACGTTTATTGAGTGCTGTTAAGAGAAAATGTGATTTAACACAGTGGTGAACATGCCCTTTCCCAACTACTTTGGCACGTGTTGCAGCCATGAAATTCTAAGTTAATTATTATTTGCAAAACAAATTAAGTTTGAGTTTGAACATCAAATATGTTGTCTTTGTAGTGCATTCACTGAATATGGTTTGAAAATGATTTGCAAATCATTGTATTCTGTTTATATTTACATCCAACACAATTTCCCAACTCATATGGAAACAGGGTTTGTATTACCATATGTTCCAAAAATGCCCAGCGATGAGGTGGCGTCTTGTCCAGGGTGTACACCACCTTCCACCCATGTGCAGCTGAGATAGGCTCCAGCGACCCCAAAGGGAATAAGCGGTAGAGAATGGATGGATGGGCATTCCATTGTTTTGGGGCCACAACAACAAATGCTTGTTCACAAAGCCCAGAAAACAAATTATTTTAATTGGCCGTGTATGTTTTATAAGGTACACACAACATTAAACCAAACATGTTGCTCTTGGCTTGCTTGTGTCTTTACTAAGCTACGAGAGATTTGACCTCAAAATGGGTGTTGCACTATAAAATGTGGTTGTACTTAGACCAGGGGTAGGGAACCTATGGCTCTAGAGCCAGATGTGGCTCTTTTGATGACTGCATCTGGCTCTCAGATAAATCTTAGCTGACATTGCTTAACATGATAAGTAATTAATATTTCGGCTGGTAATCAGTGTTAAAAATAATGTTCAAATTATAAGACATTCTCATGCATTTTAATCCAACCCTCCGTTTTCTATCGCACCTGTTGAAGATGTCGCATTAATGGAAAGAAGTATTATATTTATTATTGGTTAACATTTAAAATAACAATGTTATTAAAAAAAATAAGATACTTATTATACTCTTAAAATATTGGTCTTACTTAAAAATGCACGCATTTCATTGCATTCAGTGTTAAAAAATATTATATGGCTCTTATGGAAATACATTTTGAAATATTTGGCTTTCATGACTCTCTCAGCCAAAAAGGTTCCCGACCCCTGACTTAGACATAGAAAAACTTAATGGATCCTTGGCAGTGGTAAACTTCATTTTGGTTGGATCTCTTTGTAAAAGATGCGCCAGCTAACAAGTGGTGTGTTGGTGCTGTTTGTATTTGGGAGCTCTATTGATTGATGCTCCTTTGATAATTGATCTAGTGACACGGAAAGTTGTGTGGATCAGCTGGAGGCTCCGGAGGAGGTGGATGAAGTTCGACTGAAATGTCTCCAGAAGTGGACGCAGAAGCGCGTGGACAATGTGGTCATCACTGAGCTGAACAAGGACAGAGAGCTATACAAGCTGCTTTGTGAGACTCCACCAATGATCAACTGCTCTTGGTCTCCTAACACCCTTCTGAAAATGTATTTTTCCTATATACAGATGGCACGGTCCCCACTTTGGACGCAGACACAGCCCATCCCAAGCTGCGTCTGTTTGATAACAGGAAGGTGACCTACTCCGAGATCCAGGAGGACTATACGCAGCAAGAATCTCGCTTCAGTTCCTTCCCACAGGTGCTCGCTTGCCACGCCCTGGAAGTAGGTCGCTGGTACTGGGAAGTAGCTGTCACTGCGGACCAAGGCAGCTGGAAGGTGGGACTCTGTGAGGGTTTAATGGAGAGGAAAAGTCCGACGGACAGCTCTCACTTGGGTCACAACCGGTCGTCATGGTGCCTGGCGTATGAGCGGGGTAAGCTGGAAGTGCTGCACAACAAGGTGGCGACTCCTGTGATCGCACACAAGTTGCAGCGGGTAGGAGTGTTCCTTGACTTAGAGGAGGACACACTGACGTTCTTTAATGTTACACCAGGGGGCAGTCTTGTTCTAATGCATTCCTACAAGCACAGCTTTGCTCTGCCTATGTACCCAGCATTATATGTGTCCAAAACACGGCTGGCCTTCTGTACTCTATTTTAACTGCAATCTGGCGTACACTGGCATGGCATTTTCCATAATCATGACCTAAATGACAACTAATCCAGCACTGTCTTCATGACAAAGACAAGACTGGCTTTAGTGATTCAGGAGGTGCCAAACATTTAAACGTTGTGCTCTATGATTGGCTAAAGTGAGCATTATTGTTACAAAGTTGACATGAGTAGCAGTTGATAGAAACAGTAGATGTGTAGCGGCAACGTGGGAAGAAAGAAAAAAAAAAAAAGACTAACTAGTGTACGCTCAGTTCCGTGTGAGGCGTGAATGTTAGTCGCCGACATGAGAGGTAAGCATGCTAACTACTGAGTTAAATGGCCAGTCTATTCTGATTGATAGCTCTGAATTGTTCAGAATCTGGTTTTTGCTTTTAGTACTGATTGTTTTATAAAGCTGCAGCTGTGATTTTTCAGAATTGTACATTTTGTATTTTGTCATTTTACATCTTTTAAACGCATTTTGAAGTTGTTCCATTCCGTCACATTCACTGTATTTGTCAATACAACATTGTCATACGTAATCCTGATCTTGTGAAAATATGAGTAAGGATTTGAGTCTTATCTTTCTGTACAAATAAATAATCAAATCTACAAATTCCTTTTTTAAGCATTCTCCTCTTGTGCTAAAGGTTGGGCTGTGTTTGTCCTCAGCAGGTAACAGTTGGTGTGCTAACTGTGAACTTCCGCCCACACAGCATGTGACATTTGCTGACAACAAATAACACGACCCGAAGGGAAATGAGCCTGGCAGCTGGACTTTGTTTGAGGTCCGAGGGAAAGTCGTGCATCTCGACCAGGCGTTCTTCTGTAGTAAACCATCATTACAAGGTATTAAATGGAGATTTTTCCAAATACCTTTAATATAATAAGCAATAATAATGCATTTGATTTATAGAAACACTTTTTTTCTGGTGAACTTAACTGTGTTACGTTGGAAAAAAGTTAATACTGCACATAGTCCACATGCACAAAAATAGGAAACATATCTGTATAAATCTTAATTCACTTTCTTTTAGTTTAAAGTGTAAAAATAAGTCAAGTATTATCTGTCATGATCATGATGTAAAAAGGATATATATGTATGTATATGTATATATATATATATATATTACACATTTGAATAAATTTTTTTCCCCACACCCGTTTTTTATATATATATATATATATATATATTTTTTTTTTTCCCAAGATGGCGCTGCTGTAGGCAGGAGCTCTGTGCTCTTGTGTCAGCCTTTTGTGTTTCCCTCTTGTTTTCATCTGGTATTATATTTTTTTGCCTTTTGGTCCGGGGCCCTTTGGGACTGTGTGACAAGGGGTGGCACTTTCGTGACCTCTGTGGTGATTTTTTTGTGGACTTCTGGATCTGCCTCCCGGGAGCCTTTTGGCCATGGAGACCAGCTGCAGGGTCTCTGCTACACCAGAGTCTGTTTGGATGTACTGGAGGAGATGCGGATGAGGGGACAGGGCTGCGGAGCTAGCACTGAGCGCTGGGACGGAGAGGCTTCGCGGTGTCTTGACTGGGTGAGCAGGTGTCGGACACCTCAGTCACCTTGGACATATCCTCGCTCATCCATGCGGACTGGACACTGGCCGAGAGTGGAGTCTGCTGTCTTGGTTGCCTTGTTGGGTCTGCTCCTGTCTCTGGCCATGCTCCCTCCACCCCAGCAGACGATGGCGTGGAACACCGCAGAGGTCACCACAGTGGATATGTTTATTTTACTTTTTATTCATAGCTGTATATAGAAGTGTCTGGATGGATGGATGGTTGTATCTGCTTCTTTAATGTCCTCTGTGTTCTTTGATGTTTGATGTTTCCCTCTTACACACATGGAAGAGGGATGTGTACCATGGCTTTGAGTTGTTGTTGGGTTTTTTTTGTTTGTTTTTTGTTTTTTCTTCCCTTGGCCTCTGTCTGCACCCCCACTCCAGGGCCTAGGCTAAGACCGATTTTTAAATTTTATTTTAATCTTCCCCCCACCACCACCCTTGTTTACCTGTATGTCATCTTTTTTGTAAGGGGCGCTGGAAGCCGGCAGACCCGTCAGCGATCCTGTTCTGTCTCCCTGTAATGTTTGTCTGATCTTGAATGGGATTGTGCTGAAAATTGTAATTTTCCTGAAGGAACTCTCCTGACGGAATAAATAAAGTACTATCTATCTATCTATCTATCTATCTATCTATCTATCTATATATATATTGCCAAAAGTATTTGGCCACCTGCCTTGACTCACATATGAACTTGAAGTGCTATCCCATTCCTTACCCATAGGGTTCAAGGTGATGTTGGTCCACCTTTTGCAGCTATTACAGCTTCAACTTCTGGGAAGGCTGTCCACAAGGTTGCGGAGTGTGTTTATAGAATTTTCCACCATTCTTCCAAAAGTGCATCGGTGAGGTCACACACTGATGTTGGTCGAGAATGCCTGGCTCTCAGTCTCTGTTCTAATTCATCCCAAAGGTGTTCTATTGGGTTCAGGTCAGGACTCTGTGCAGGCCATTCAAATTCACAAGCTTCTGGTTGAATTTTTGACCACTCCTTTTGACAAAATTGGTGCTGTTTTTTTCTATTTTTGTTTCATCTGACATTACATGGACAAAGATGAGGCCTACTGGAGAAAAGTTCTATGGTCAAACTAAACAAAATTTGAACTGTCCTACCGTCAAGCATGGTGGTGGTAGTATTATACACTAGGCCTGTTTTGCTGCCAATGGAACTGGTTCTTTACAAAGAGTAAATGGGACAACGAAAAAGAAGGATTACCTCCAAATTCTTCAGGACAACCTAAACTCATCAGTCTGGAGGTTGGGTCTTGGGCGCATTTGGGTGTTCCAACAGGACAATGACCCCAAACACACATCAAAAGTGGTAAAAGAATGGCTAAATCGGGCTAGAATTAAGGTTTTAGAATGGTCTTCCCAAAGTCCTGACTTAAACGTGTGGACAATCCTGAAGAAACAAGTCAATGTCAAAAAACAAAAACTAGCTGAACTGCACCGATTTTGTCAGGAGGAGTGAACAAAAATTCAACCAGAAGCTTGTTGATGGCTACCAAAAACTCCTTATAGTAGTGAAACTTGCCAAGGGACATGTAAGAAAATATCACTCTTATCACAAAAAAATAAGATTTGTAAAAATTATTGGAAACTCAGGCCGGCCACGACATTGTTCTATATAAGTGTATGTAAATATGTATGTATTTACCTTTTTTTAGTGTATGTAAACTTTTGACCTCGACTGTTAGTGCTCAAACTGAAATACCGCTATTTACTTGATCTATGTGGTTTGCTTTTTCCAAGATGACTATGAACATTCACCATATGCAAGACATAATATGAATTAATTCTCTTAATTCTCTTTGCAGCTTGTAGCTTTTAGGAAAACTATTGGGTCCAAAAATAGCCAAGCCACTGGAATCGCTACTGTTTAATAAAGTAGCAAAGCTACGCTACTCGCAAATGTAATTGAACTACATAGCTTTGCTACATGTAGCCCTTTACCACCCATCACTGTACATTGCAAACAAAGGGACTAAAAAAAAACAAATGTAAAATAAATGCATATACAATTAAGCACAACTAAAATACAGACATTCTAACAAAATGACTGTGAATATTTCATAAACTGTTAACATTGTCAGGTTCAAATACTGATGACATCTAATAATCTGAAAAGAAGCAAGGAAACATGCAGAGACAGAGTTCAATTTAGCTCATGAGAAGACGTGTTCTGGGCTGTACTCTAGTTACGGATCCAAACTACGTTTTAAAAATCAAGCCCGCGCGCCGTCTCTATTTATTAGGAAAGTCCCTATTACATCACTGTCGCTGAGGGATGGGGGTGGTCTCGACAACTCCAGTTAGACACAATATATGACTATAAAATTGCAAATATGTTGACACTTGGTGCTATCGCCCAGTCTCTGTTTTGTCTGTTCCCAGTACCCAATGTTCGGCCTTGGCAGTCAGCAGGCCGAGTACTGGTGCTATCGTCCAGTTTCTGCTTTGTCTGGTCCCAGTATGCAATATTCGGCCTTGGCAGTCAGAAGGCCGAGTACCGATGCTATCACCCAATCTCTGCTTTGTCTGTTCCCGGTATCCAATGTTCGGCCTTGGCAGTCAGCAGGCCGAGTACTGGTGCTATCGCCCAGTTTCTGCTTTGTCTGGTCCCGGTACGCAATGGTCAGCCTTGGCAGTCAGAAGGCCGAGTACTGGTGCTATCGCCCAATCTCTGCTTTGTCTGGTCCCGGTACCCAATGTTCGGCCTTGGCAGTCAGTGGGCTGAGTCTGGACAAAACACTGATAAAGAAGGCTAGCCATCTTTTGGATAGAAATACAGAAATACCATAAGTATTTCATAAACTGTTAATAACATTAAAGTGTAAATGAAAGTACAGCTTCACCACTTTTAGTCATGTCTTTTGTGCTGAAGAAAAGTCTCTACAAATTCAGCTCCAGACTTCTTCATGCCACTGGTCACTTGAGTTCCTGCTATTCTAACCTGTCTTTGATCTTGAGTTATTGTCAATACATTTAACATGAGCCTTAAAGTCCCTTTTTCTCGCTAGCGAAAGGGTAGGAATAGAAGCACAGATTGTGTTGGCTCCCAGGCTGGAGGCCTTCTGCCAATTCAATTAGCATTCTTCTGGAAAAATCTACCCAGAATCAACTTTTTCCCCCAACCCCCTTTTTTTTTCTACATCAGCTAAATCGACTTTTAAAACCATTTAACAAGCAATGTATTGCCAACCAACAATTTCCTTTTAATTAATGAGATATTAATTCATCACTGTCTCCCTTATTTCTTCCAGCAGCCATTGTGATGCCAAGCTCATGCTTCCATTAAAATGCTTTCAGTCGGCCAAGCAACAAAATGAGAATTATCAAGTAATTGGATATATGCTAATTAAGTCTTGTGTCCATTAGAGGCTATATAGTCACAACGATCCCTTTCAATCTCTTGGAATAGCTTTCGAACCTCCCATCAGTGCAGAATTAGATTGGTTCGGTGGCCCTTTTATTAACGTAAGCGTGGAAAGGTAAATGGGTTTTTTCATAGAGCAATTTAAATGGTCAGTCAACGGGTATACGATTTCAAGCAATATCAATGCTGTTGGAAACAGGTGTACAAGTCATTAATAGAACTAAGCAATAAACAAGTACAGGGATGACCGTAAATTACCGCAGCAGCTCTGGTCTAAGTATCGAACTCTAATGCACCTTACGGTGATACTTTGGCACATCATCAGTGATACACCCGGGGCCACTGGGTGTTTCCGGGTCTTTAATCATCAGACACCCTCGCTCGGGTAGTGTTCAGACCCCGGTTTGTGTCCAAGTAGCGCACCACGGCTCCCCCTACGAATCCACAGCCACCGGGAGGTCTTTTCTGTTGCCTCGAGGATATTCTTTGTGGCTTTTCTTGACTGCAGTCCTCTAATGCCAAAGAGTTTGAACACTGTGTAAGGAGTCACATGCGAAACCTCTGCAACCGACTTCAGTTAGATTTCCAGCCACTGTTCTGGCACTCTGCGGTGAGCTTGGAGAATTTGGCCCTCTTGCGCTTATTGGCTTCGCCAATCCAGTCTTCCCAAAAGACAGTCAGTTCCGGTAGCACCACTTGCCTCCAATAATAACCCCATGTCTGGGTGGAGTGAAGTGGCAGGGATGTTGGCCGGGAACTTGAGTTGCCTTCCCAGGTCAACTTTGAGCTGCCAGGCACAAGCTGTACAGAGGAGACTGATAAATGGACCAGGTGTTTGCCTTCTGCCCTGCTGTGACTGCTTCGGGGCAATCTGGAACATGCTGTTGTGTATCGCTGTGCAGATGGAAACCGCCAAAGAGTTTAAAACTTAATTGTGGCCCCAGAATACCGCCCCTCCCCCAGAGCCTTCAGGCAACAGTTAAGGATGTGCTCCAAGTCGCCTTTCCTTTGGCTTAGATTGCACACCGGAGTGTCTGTTAGAACCCAGGTGAACAAGGAACTTTGTGCGCATAGGTTCAGCTTTTCAGAAATTCACCAAGGTGAGTTTGCAAGGTTCAGCATGCTCCCACCTTGTCCACACCTATTGCTTGCTGCAACGTGTTTCCCCACCTCTTTACGGATGTCGTCTAAAACCAGTTGGCACTTCTCCCTGCCGCGGGCTCTGTCGGAGCATGGCTTAGGAAATCTACCAAGGCCAGCCCTTTCTATTGCCACAGTGCCCACCAAATCCTTGTGCCTTAGCCGTGCCTCCGCTGTACTTACGGCTTCTTGAGCCTGCCACTTCCTTAACATCTGCAAAGTCCCTGTACAATATCACCTCTCTGGTGCGGGTGATTTCAAAATCTTCCGAGAGGCCAATAAGAAGGTCCAGCTTCAAGGATTGGCCATGTAGGACAAAGCAGTTCAGGGACAGAGGGAGCCTCAGGAATTGGCTGATGGTCTTCTCTAGTAACTCTATCGTTTCCATTGGTGTCTCATAGATGAACAGGGGCAAGAGTATTCTGGGGAGGACTTCGTATTGTTGTAACCAGGCCTTGAACTTTCCTTTGGGACCAGATTTGTGTATGGCTATGAGCCAAGACGACAGGTTGCTCTAGGTATGCTGAAGATGCTGCATCCCTCAGGGAGCTGTCCAAAAGTTTGCGTCTTTTTAGTTACCGTTGGAATCGTGGTCCTGCCAATTGTAAAGCAAAAGTGGTTGGTCACTGTAACCTTTTTTTTCTGGACCAGAGACTTGGACTTAGCTGGCTTGAAGCTCATCCTTGTCCATCTGATGAGCTTTTCAAGGAAAAAGCCACCTGCACCCAAACACTGATGTGGCAACCACTGTCAAGTCATCCATAAAGACTCACTTGGGGTGCTGCCGGGTTCCAGATCTTAATTTTTGCCCTCTGCATTCAACTTCCACCGACTTGACAATCATGTCCTAAGCCAAAGAGAAGAGTGACACAGAGATTGTACAGCCGTGTCTCTCCATTGCCTCTCTCCTGAGCCACTCGGTGGTTTTGTTATGTGGCTTGAGGAGACTCTTGCACTGAAATCATTATAACAGTCCTCGATGAGGTTGCAAATCTTCATAGGAACCTGGTGTCTTGTCAGGGCTGTTTCTACCCGTTTGTGCTGGACCAAACCATAGTCGTTGGTTAGGTCAAGCTAGAGAGTTTCCATGTCTACTTTGGTTTCCCTTACCTCCCTGATCAATTGTTACAATTCCTGTATGTTCCAGGCACTTCAGGAACTCTCCCTCCAGAACCCCTTCTTGCCCTCAACGCTGAGCAACAAGATTACACAGAACTGCTTGATGTTGCTGGAGTTTTCTTTTCTTGGTATCTAAACGCCTTTGACGCGTCTCCACTGTATAGCGAACAAGATCTTGCAGCTTTTTTTAAACATTTTTTTTTTTTTACCTCTGTCAGGGTCGGCTCATCACTGTCGAATTGGGACATTGGTTCTGGAGCTGCCACCAGTCCTGGTCTCTTGTAGTGTCACTGAAGTTGGCACTGGCTTCTGGCCTAGTAACCTCTTGGTGAAGGTAAAGGCGTTGCCAATGAAGGCGCATTGCTTCAAAGCCCTTTCCTTTCCCTTCCTTCAGTGCCATTCAGCCCTCCTCAGTGTAATGAGCTTCTTTCTTACAATGTTAATGAATTGCGGCAGAGCAGGTCTCTTTTCTTCCTTGGCTGCCTTGAACTGGCCTATGAAGGATTTCAGTTCCTGCCTCAAATGGCTTAAGTTGACTTCCCGCAGAGTGAGCTTTGCAGGGTTTCTTGGTCCTTGCTTTTGTTCCACTCAAACGTTCATCTCCTATGCTCATTATGAAAGAGCACATGGTTTGGAGTTACTGGTCAGCATCACCAATCAAAAAGTGTTCCAGGGTTTTGTCTATGTCATCCAGCTTGGTCTACCCCTTGCTGTTAGTGACAGGCCACTTCACCCGACAATGATCCAATTTCCTGCTTGGTAAGGAGATTTGTGTTGATGGTTGTTCCAGGTACAGTGACAAGACCTCCTCCTCCGTTTGACCAGGTTCTGCAGCCGGTCCAGAAAGACGGTTATATCGGCTGCCATTCCCGAGCTTTGCTTCATTTGTCGCCCCCCCCAGGCAGGCCATCATAGTCTGGTGGATCTTTCAGACCTTTCTGCACATGCAGTCTGCGCTTATAAACTGTTGTCCATTTGCTTGGGTCATTACCAGTTATTCCGTCTGGTTGGGATGCTCATCCTCCCCCACTCTTTGGTATTCCCGGGGATATTTTCCTGAAGAGTTATTGGCTGCATGAATCGGGTGTCCCCTCATGGAAGCTCTAGGTCAGGGAAGCAAGCCTTTGCTGCCCTTGTTCTCTCAGAGTGGTCCACTGTCTTTCCAGTAGTCACCACTCTCTTCACGGCCGTCATCCAGCCATTCTTGGAGGTCATTTGCTGAGCCAGATGTGCTAGGACTCAAATACAACTTCCGGGGATACTTGGACGAGCCATCAGTGATAAATCTGGGGTCGTAGTCTGTCTCAGAACTTAAATATAAAAAGAAATGTAGATACAAATGTGTACAAATCAGTGATGTGCGTTGGGAGAACTATTTCCTGATCAAATCTATGGAAGAAACCTGAATTGGGGCTCGGGCGTGCCCACGGACAAATTTACCATTAAGAAACAAAGAATTGTTAATAAAAGTTTTTTTCTAGTTAAAATAGGTATTTATTTATTTTTGTTCTTCTATTTCAAAATACACCAAGGACCTATGATCATTTTAATTTACATTTAAAACACTTCTATGGGGTCTAGATAATAGGTAGTGGACATAGGCCCCAATCCTGTGGGTGCCTCAGTGCCCGAACACACAAGGACAATGCCGAGCACCCCGGTGGGATTGATGGCAAATTCTTTTTTACCATCAAGCAAAAACCGTGCATGCTCAGAAAAGTAGTGTCAGATTTACCGCCTGTCCGAGCACCCACTGGCAGAAATGTAGATCGGCGCCTATGGTACTGGATATGCTTTGGTGTAAATTTTTGCTTAAATTCTGCTCCACCGTCATATTTCTAACCTGTTTTTTGAGTCTGTCTGCAAGATATTTGTAACCCAGGTTACACATAATTTTGTTTGACGATGACGTGTCACCTGACTTAAAACGCCCTGGAGATTGGCTGCTGCTACTCCACGGCAGAGAACAAATCGGCGCAGGTGAGCGCAATCAGCAGCTCCTGTTGTGGCTGGTAGCAGATGCTGGCAGACTGAATGAAATGGTGTCTTCTAAAGTGTCTTCTCAACAGATCAAACAACAACATGGTAAGATGAAAAGATCTAAGTCAACAATCCAATCATCTTTGTCGTAGAGTTCTGTGCAGCAATCGGAATTTGTTGGCGCAATTTGCTCCTTGACCTCAATTGGAAAAAAAAGTTTTTCCATTTGTTATTTTTGTCTATTTTATGATATGCTTTACTCTATGTTCACATTGGTTTAGTTTGTACTTATCTTATCTTGATTTCAGCTAGTGTCATTTTGATAATTGTGTTTATATTATAATTGTACTATTTGCACGATAAATGTGTACACAAATTAAGTGATGGCTGCAAAAACGTTTAAGTAAAATACTATAGACCAGTGGTGTCCAATCTTTTTTCCAAGATGGCGCTGCTGTAGTGGCTGCTGTAGGCAGGAGCTATGTGCTCTTGTGTCATCCTTTTGTGTTTCCCTCTTGTTTTCATGTGGTATTATATTTTTTTGCATTTTGGTCCGGGACCCTTTGGGACCGTGTGACAAGGGGTGGCACTTTCGTGACCTCTGTGGTGCTTTTTTTGTGGACTTCTGGATCTGCCTCCCGGGAGCCTTTTGGCCATGGAGACCAGCTGCAGGGTCTCTGCTACACCAGAGTCTGTTTGGATGTACTGGAGGAGATGCGGATGAGGGGACAGGACTGTGGAGCTAGCACTGAGCTACTGGGACGGAGAGGCTTCGCGGTGTCTTGACTGGGTGAGCAGGTGTCGGACACCTCAGTCACCTTGGACGTATCCTCGCTCATCCATGCGGACTGGACACTGGCCGAGAGTGGAGTCGGTTGTCTTGGTTGCCTTGTTGGGTCTGCTCCTGTCTCTGGCCATGCTCCCTCCACCCCAGCAGACGATGGCGTGGAACACCGCAGAGGCCACCACAGTGGATATGTTTCTTTTACTTTTTATTCATAGCTGTATGTAGAAGTGTCTGGTTGTATCTGCTGCTTTAATGTCTTTAATGTCCTCTGTGTTCTTTGATGTTTGATGTTTCCCTCTTACACACATGGAAGAGGGATGTGTACTATGGCTATGAGTTTTTTTGTTTTTGTTTTTTTTTTCTTCCCTTGGCCTCAGTCTGTACCCCCACTCCAGGGCCTAGGCTAAGACCGATTTTTTTAAATTTTATTTTAATCTTCCCCCCACCACCACCCTTGTTTACCTGTATGTCATCTTTTTTGTAAGGGGCGCTGGAAGCCGGCAGACCCGTCAGCGATCCTGTTCTGTCTCCCTGTAATGTTTGTCTGATCTTGAATGGGATTGTGCTGAAAGTTGTAATTTTCCTGAAGGAACTCTCCTGACGGAATAAATAAAGCACTATCTATCTATCTATCTACATCCCGCGTACCAAGTGCGGCCCACCAGCCTACGAAAATTGGGCCTGTGAAACGTCATGAGTTCAACAAAGCATCATTAAGTAAATACACATATAAATGTGTATGTATATGTATGTATATATATTGTGGTCGGTCTTTTTTACGTTGCTCACCTTCGACAGTGTCTTCTCCCCGTTGTAAGTGGTAGCGGTGTAGCGTGCAAGGATGGGAGTGGAAAAAGTGTCAAAAGATGGAGCCAACTGTATTAAAAATATATTGTTAATGTTTTATATATACATGTATATTCATATATTACTCATTGTTAAAATCGGCCCTTTGAGGGCAACTATAACTGCGATGTGGCCCTCAATGAAAAAGAGTTTGACACACCTGCTCTGTGGCAAACTTGAATCGCACTTAACATAACTACAATATTGATGCAGACACCAAAATGACACCACATTGGGTGACACATTGAGCAACATCCTTTAAGCAAGTGAAAGTGTCGTTGAGCATCTCATTAAAAACTCGACAGTGCTTAAAAAGTCACATTTTTACGTTCACTCTTACATTTATAATGACTTAGAAGCATTTAAGTCTCACCTAAAAACTCATTTGTATACTCTAGCCTTTAAATAGACTCCCTTTTTAGACCAGTTGATCTGCCATTTATTTTCTTTTTCTTCTATGTCCCACTCTCCCTTGTGGAGGGGGTCCGGTCCGATCCGGTGGCCATGTACTGCTTGCCTGTGTATCGGCTGGGGACATCTCTGCGCTGCTGATCCGCCTCCGCTTGGGATGGTTTCCTGCTGGCTCCGCTGTGAACGGGACTCTCGCTGCTGTGTTGGATCCGCTTTGGACTGGACTCTCGCGACTGTGTTGGCTCCATTGTGGATTGAACTTTCACAGTATCATGTTAGACCCGCTCAACATCCATTGCTTTCCTCCTCTCCAAGGTTCTCATAGTCATCATTGTCACCGACGTCCCACTGGGTCATTATTGTCACCGATGTCCCACTGGGTGTGAGTTTTCCTTGCCCTTATGTGGGCCTACCGAGGATGTCGTGGTGGTTTGTGCAGCCCTTTGACACACTAGTGATTTAGGGCTATATAAGTAAACATTGATTGATTGAGTGACTTATGGTCTACCACAGCTCAGGGTCACTACAGCTGCTGGTAGAAGTAGTTCACAAATGTAGTCACGTGGTTAGAACCTGATTATCCCCCTTACACTGACTGTACCTCCCCGGCCCCCAGGTTAATTGAGTTTGAGACCCCTGGTGCGGATCTTTGCATGTTCAGCATCCACGGCAGCATAATCACTGCTTTCTTTTCTCTGCTTTAAATTGTAAATATTCCGTGTAATTACAGTATCATTACCATTTAAAAGCTATTGGAGATTAGCTCACTTTACACATTGCCATTATAAGTAAACCAAATCCTGGGATAGTCACTCCTAGTGTGGCGAAATTATTCTCTGAATTTGACCCATCCCCCTTGATTACTTCCTGGGAGGTGAGGGGAGCAGTGGGCAGCAGCTGTGCCACGCCCGGGAATCATTTTTGGTGATTCAACCCCCAATTCCAAACCCTGATGCTGAGTGCCAAACCTGGAGGTAATGGGTCCCATTTTTATAGTCTTTGGTATGACTCGTTATGGTCTTTGATATGTGTCTTATTCGTCACTTAAAAAAGTCAACCTAAAAGTACAACATTGAAATTACCCAATTCTCAGATAAAGGGGTTTTAAAAAACTGTGTTTTTAAGCAATTCCAACTTGGACCATAGCGTCAGTTGCTATGCAAAATGGCGCTTTGCATAATTTTCAGCAGACTGCATTGCAAACTGATTAACGCCCTCTTCCTCTCATTCGAGATCCACCCAAGAATGAGGCCTTATTAGTCCCTACCCTACTGTTCGTGTGCAGGTTTATTCAGGTCTATTTTCATACAAAAGCCACACCGGATTATAAGGTGCATGAAAGAGGTACATTTGTGATTTTTTTTATTTTTTCAAATGTAAAATACTTTATTGTGGTCTACATAACATGTAATGGTGGTTCTTTGGTCAAAATGTTGCATAGATGTTTGATTACCGCGTGTAATTCTCAATGGAACTTTTAAAGTAGTTGTGTTTACTGGCGTCATATTGCAGTCTACGTGGATATCATGTGTGACTGCCATCTCCCTGTCACACTTATCATTACACCATGTACCAAATAAAATTGCTTCGAGGTCGCTAAGCACGACCAGACCTATTCCCTACATTACGCGCCCCGGGTAATAAGGCACACTGTCGATTTTTTGAGAAAATGAAAGGGTTTTAATTAAGTGCGCCTTACAGTCTGAAAAATACGGTACATATTTTTTCATGTCTGGATCAGATTCAAGGGATTTAAATGCTTTCTTTTTGGCGATGTGGTTAGAGCAGGGGTGGCCACACTTTTTTCTCCCGGCGAGCTACTTTTCAATTGACCTAGCCGAGGAGATCTACCAAATATATATTTATAATTTATATTTATTTATTTATGAAAGAGACATTTTTGTTAACAAGTTAATGGTGTTTAATGATAATACAAGCATGTTTAAGACTTATAGATTCCTTTCTTTCATGAAGACAATAATATAAGTTGGTGTATTACCTGATTCTAATAACTTGCATTGATTGGAATCAGACAGTGGTGCTGATAACGTCTGCATTTTCAAATGGAGGAGAAAAAAAGTCCTCCTTTCTGTCCAATACCACATGAAAGTGGGTGGTTTTGGCATCTCATTTGTCCAACTTGTATACTCCTTTTTAAACACTTTGTTATGAGTGTAGCATATGTGTGTGTGGCCTTTTAATGTGTGACAGCAGCTGAGTGTGTGGGCGAGAGAGGAGAGGGAGCGGTCGCTGAGGGCAGGGGAGTGGCTAGTGTTTTTGTGTGGGATTTTGACTGTGTGCAAGACCTAAATAAAAAGCCATGATTTGCAACTTATCCCCGGACTCGTCATTTTGCCCTGGAGTGAAGGGTGTTGCCCCGAGAATCCATCAGCTCTGGTGAAGTGTCTCTCCTGCGCTCCTTGACTACGGTCTAGGCGCCGGAAGCAGGATAAAGGCAACAACTTTATAAGAAATACATTAGTATCAAACTCTGTAGCTTGCTAGCTTGTGCACGCTAGCTTTCTGAGACTCTTATTTTGTTAGCACAGGCAGGATGAAGCAGGTCTTTTATGGTGAAGACAGGAAATGTGCAGTCGGTTTTCAGAGTTTTGACAGCAGGTACAGCAAGAGTCTGTTGAAATTAAAATTGTTTCTCTCCGTCCTGTCAGTGATTTATAATGAGCTCACAGCAGCCAGCGTCATCTCACAAGATCCTCGGGTGCCAAGAATGTCAAACAACTGACGAAAGTGAAGTCTTGGTGAAGATTGATGATTGCTCATTTTTATGTCTATTTTTTTAATGCCTGGCTTGCGATCGACTGACACACCCTCTGCGATCGACCGGTAGCTCGCGATCGACGTAATGGGCACCCCTGGGGTAGAGTCTTCGTCCTGAAATCGGTAGGTTGTGAGTTCAAACCCCGGCTGAGTCATACCAAAGACTATAAAAGTGGGACCCATTTCCATGAATTGATTGACGTGAACCCTGACTTAAACAAGTTGAAAAACGTATTGGGGTGTTACCATTTAGTGGTCAATTGTACGGAATATGTACTGTA
Source organism: Nerophis ophidion (assembly GCF_033978795.1). Classification (NCBI taxonomy): domain Eukaryota; kingdom Metazoa; phylum Chordata; class Actinopteri; order Syngnathiformes; family Syngnathidae; genus Nerophis; species Nerophis ophidion. The sequence goes on from NC_084622.1 coordinate 51,830,537, forward strand.
CTGTGCAATCTACTAATAGAAGTTTCAATCAATCAATCAGAACCTCCCTGCTTGGCACTCAGCATGAAGGGTTGGAATTGGGTAATAATGGTAAATGGGTTATACTTGTATAGCGCTTTTGTACCTTTTTTATGGAATTCAAAGTGCTTTGACACTATTTCCACTGGGACAGACTGTGTGTTGCAGGGTTCGTGTCAGGACCGATAAGATGTGGCCAGGCTGGTTGCCAAGGTTACAAAGTCTTTATTTTCAAGCGTTCAACAGTCTTTCCCTCTTCCTGCTCTGCTTTATGGTTTTCCTTTTTCGTCTCCGACTTCATCCTCTCTGGCTTTTCAGCCCCCTGCTGCGGTTTCCAACGCTGCTAATAAAGAGACAGGTGATTAGATAACTCGTTCCAGCTGAGATATCCACTCACCTGTCATCTGCTCCACAGTCGGCTCCTGCACATGCCCCGCCCGCAGGTGACACGTGGACCACGCCCCTCTCACATCCACATTCACCCATTCACACACACATTCACACACTGATGTGTGTGAATGTGTGTGTGGGCGAGAGAGGGGGAAAGACACGCTTCCAACTGACTACAGTCAGTTGGAAGCGTGTCTTAATGAAATTAAACAATGGATGTCCGCAAATTTTTTGCAACTTAAAGCCAAAAAAATGGAAATGCTGATTATCGGTCCTGCTAGACACCGACCTCTATTTAATAATACAACTTTAACATTTGACAACCAAATAATAAAACAAGGTGACTCGGTAAAAAATCTGGGTATTATCTTCGACCCAACTCTCTCCTTTGAGTCACACATTAAAAGCGTTACTAAAACAGCCTTCTTTCATCTCCGTAATATCGCTAAAATTCGCTCCATTGTCCACTAAAGACGCCTAGATCATTATCGATGCGTTTGTTACGTCTCATCTCGATTACTGTAACGTATTATTTTGGGGTCTCCCCATGTCTAGCATTAAAAGATTACAGTTGGTACAAAATGCGGCTGCTAGACTTTTGACAAGAACAAGAAAGTTTGATCACATTACGCCTGTATTGGCTCACCTGCACTGGCTTCCTGTGCACTTAAGATGTGACTTTAAGGTTTTACTACTTACGTATAAAATACTACACGGTCTAGCTCCATCCTATCTTGCCGATTGTATTGTACCATATGTCCCGGCAAGAAATCTGCGTTCAAAAGACTCCGGCTTATTAGTGATTCCCAAAGCCCAAAAAAAGTCTGCGGGCTATAGAGCATTTTCCGTTCGGGCTCCAGTACTCTGGAATGCACTCCCGGTAACAGTTTGAGATGGTACCTCAGTAGAAGCATTTAAGTCTCACCTTAAAACTCATCTGTATACTTTAGCCTTTAAATAGACCTTTTTAGACCAGCTAATCTGCCGCTTCTTTTCTTTCTCCTATGTCCCCCCCCTCCCTTGTGGAGGGGGTCCGGTCCGATGACCATGGATGAAGTACTGGCTGTCCAGAGTCGAGACCCAGGATGGACCGCTCGCCTGTGTATCGGTTGGGGACATCTCTATGCTGCTGATCCGCCTCCGCTTGAGATGGTTTCCTGTGAACGGGACTCTCGCTGCTGTCTTGGATCCGCTTGAACTGAAATCTCGCGGCAGTGTTGGAGCCACTATGGATTGAACTTTCACAGTATCATGTTAGACCCGCTCGACATCCATTGCTTTCGGTCCCCTAGAAGGGGGAGGTTGCCCACATCTGAGGTCCTCTCCAAGGTTTCTCATAGTCAGCATTGTCACTGGCGTCCCACTGGATGGGAATTCTCCCTGCCCACAGGGTGTGAGTTTTCCTTGCCCTTTTGTGGGTTCTTCCGAGGATGTCGTAGTCGTAATGATTTGTGCAGCCCTTTGAGACATTTGTGATTTGGGGCTATATAAATAAACATTGATTGATTGATGGCGGGAGCTGCCATGCAAGGCCCTAACCACCACCTATCAGGAGCAAGGGTGACATGTCTTGCTCAAGGACACTACGGAAGTGACTGGGATGGTAGAAGGTGGGGATTGAACCAGGAACCCTCAGGTTGCTGGCACAGCCACTCCCCCAACCACGCCACGGCGTCCCCTATTAAATTGGGTTAAATCACCAAAAATGATTCCCGGGCGTGGCACTGCTGCTCCCCTCACCTCCCAGGGGGTTAACAAGGGGATGGTTCAAATGCAGAGGACATATTTCACCACACCCAGTTTGTGTGTGACTATTATTGCTACTTTAACTTTATTATTTGGGTTTTTGGTCAAATTTGGTCTTCGTCTGACCTTCTGGAGTGGATTGCTAACAAAAACCGAGGAACCGCTGTAGTTTTTGTGACATTTTTCCAATAAAAAACATACATAATATATCATTTCCATCCATTTCCTACCACTTGTCCCTTCCAGTGGCGGGGGATGCTGGAGCCTGTCTCAGTTAATTGGCGTGAATTTGAATAATAATTTCAGTTCCATCTCATGACATCTCTGATTCAACAATAAAGCAAGTTTTTTTCTCGTTTTAGAGGAGCTGGCAGAACCACAACACCACACGGAGGTCGTCATGCCTTGTGGCCGTTTCTCACGTTGTCACGGCAACGGTTGGTGCACCCAGGTGAGCGGGGAGCCTCACGCAAGACCGAGTCACCTGCCAGGCTTGGCACCGGCCGACGGGAACGCGGGACGAGGTTAGACACGCTTCTTCTTTCCTTCTCCTTTTTCGATTGTCATCAACTTTATTTTCCGCTTCGCTTCAGTTAATGTGTTTGTTGAGGTTCCGCTCATGACTTGTTGTCACCGGGTTCTTATCTTTGTCTCCGCTGCTCTTCCCCTAGGACTGAGCAGCATACTAGTATGGCAGTTAACATCGGTATCTTTTTAAAAGCAACACACTGTATATTTGAGACAATACCGCCACACGGGTAGTTTTTGATCAATTAATGATCAATCAGTCAATGTTTATTTGTATAGCCCTCAATCACAAGTGTCTCAAAGGGCTGCACAAGCCACAACGACATCCTCTGCTCAGAGCCCACATGAGGGCAAGGAAAAACTCAACCCAGTGGGATGACAATGTGAATGACTATGAGAAACCTTGGAGAGGACCGGAGATGTGCACGAGGGAGATGGGGGCAGAGTAGAAAAGAAAAGAAACGGCAGATCAACTGCTCTAAAAAGGGGGTCTATTTAAAAGCTAGAGTATACAAATGAGTTTGCTTCTACTGAGGTGGCATCTCGAACTGTTACCAGGAGGGCATTCTAGAGTACTGGAGCCCCAATAGAAAACGCTCTATAGCCCGCAGACTTTTTTTGGGCTTTGGAAATCACTAATAAGCCGGAGTCCTTTGAACGCAGATTTCTTGCCAGGACATATGGTACAATACAATCGGCAAGACAGGATGAAACTAGACCGTGTACTATTTTATACGGAAGTAGTAAAACCTTAACTATATTCTCAATGTATTTAAAAACAAAGTCACTGTCAACAATTTCAAACATCCATCAGGTTGAGCAAATACTGTCTTTCGCAAAACATGTGAAGGAAAGAAAACGAAAGCAAATACATATAGAAAATAAAAATGAATAATACAAACATTCATCTCAATTTTTGTTTCATCTGACCGCAGAACTTTCTTCCAGAAGGTCTTATCTTTGTCCATGTGATGTCTGATGAAACAAAATTGGAGCTGTTTGGCCACAATACCCAGCAATATGTTTGGAGGAGAAAAGGTGAGGCCTTTAATCTCAGGAACACCATTTCTACTGTCAGGCATGGTGGTGGTGGTATTATGTTCTAGGCCTGTTTTGCTACCAATGGTTCTTTACAGAGAGTAAAAAAGGAGGATTAGCTCCAAATTGTTCAGGACCAGCTAAAATCATCAGCTTGGAGGTTGGGTCTTGGACGCAGTTGGGGGTTCCAACAGGACAATGACCCCAAACACACCTCAAAAGCGGTAAAGGAATGGCTAAATCAGGCTAAAATTAAGGTTTTAGAATGGCCTTCCCAAAGTCCTGACTTAAACGTGTGGAGAATGCTGAAGAAACAAGTCCATGTCAGAAAACCAACAAATTTAGCTGAACTGCACCAATTTTGTCAAGAGGAGTTGTCAACAATTCCAGCAGAAGCTTGTGGATGGCGACCAAAAGCGCCTTATTGCAGTGAAACTTGCCAAGGGACATGTAAGCAAATATTAACATTGCTGTACGTATACTTTTGACCCAGCACATTTGCTCACATTTTCAGTAGAGCCATAATAAATTCATAAAAGAACCAAAACTTCATTAAAGATTTTTGTGACCAACAAGTATGTGCTCCAATCACTACATCACAAAAAAATAAGAGTTGTAGAAATGATTGGAAACTCAAGACAGCCATGACATTCTGTTCTTTACAAGTGTATGTAAACTTTTGATCACGACTGTAAATGAAACATCCCACAGGTGTGCAGGCTAATTGGGAACAGGTGGGTGCCATGATTGGGTATAAAAGCAGCTTCCATAAAATCCTCAGTCATTCACAAACAAGGACAGGGCGAGGGTCACCACTTTGTCAACAAATGCGGGATGAAATTGTCGAACAGTTTAAGAACATTTGTCAACCAGTTATTGCCAGAAATGTATTACAGTTCGTATTATCAAAATCTTCAGAGAATCTGGAGAAATCATTGCACGTAAGTGATGGTATTAGGTACCTTCGATCCCTCAGGCGGTACTGCATCAAAAAGCGACATCAGACATCAGTGTGTAAATGATGTCACCACATGGGCTCAGGAAAACTTCATAAAACCACTGTCAGTAACTACAGTTCGTCGCTACATCTGTAAGTGCAAGTTAAAACTATACTATGCAAAGAGAAACCCATTTATCAACAACACCCAGAAACGCCGCCGGCTTCGCTGGGCCCAAGCTCATCTAAGATGGACTGATGCAAAGTGGAAAAGTGTTCTGTGGTCTGACGAGTCCACATTTCAAATTGTTTTTGGAAACTGTGGACCTCGTGTCAAAGAGGAAAAGAACCATCCGGATTGTTATAGGCGCAAAGTTCAAAAGCCAGCATCTGTGATGGTATGGGGGTGTATTAGCGCCCAAGGCATGGGTAGCTGAAAGGTACACACAGGTTTTGTACATACAAGCAATGTTCTCGTGGACGCCCCTGCTTATTTCAGCAAGACAATGCCAAGCCACGTGTTACAAAAGCGTGGCTTCATAGTAAAAGAGTGCGGGTACTAGACTAGCCTGCCTGTAGTCCAGACCTGTCTCCCATTGAGAATGTGTGGCGCATTATGAAGCCTAAGATACCACAACAGAGACCACCAGACTGTTGAACAACTTAAGCTGTACATCAAGCAAGAATGGGAAAGAATTCCACCTGAAAAGCTTCAAAAATGTGTCTCCTCAGTTCCCAAATGTTTACTGAGTGTTGTTAAAAGGAAAGGCCATGTAACACAGTGGTGAACATGCCACCTTTTTGCAATGTGTTGCTGCCAATAAATTCTAAGTTAATGATTATTTGCAAAAACAAAATGAAGTTTCTCAGTGTGAATATGAAATACCTTTTCCTTGAATGTCCGCCGGGGGCGCTAATTAATTTAAAACCTCTTCTCACTCCAGCGCTTACCAAAGGTGTGCAGTAAATTTAGGCCTGCGCTTATAAATTTGAGTGTGATGTAAGGATACCATCATGAAAAGCACACATTTAATTAAAAAAACGTTATGGTCTTACCTTTACTTATAAATGAAGTCCATGTGGAGCTCCTTCTGATCAAAAGCATCAATATCTTCTTTATAGAAGTCTTCCTTATCTTTCTTCAGTTTTAAAAGTCTCTCTGTCTCGATGGAGATCTTCCTTTATTACCTCCTGCTTCGATTGAAAGTCCAGTTTAGAAAACGGTTTTATTTTAGATATGTAATCCTCCATGTTAAAAGTGCAAGCGAGAGGAAAAAATAAACGATCGCTGCTCACTCTTGCTGCTTGTTGTCACTTCTTCTGCAGCCGAGTAGTCGCAAGAAGGATCACTAGTGCCCTCTTCCACCAGGAGGCGGGAGTCATTTAATGACTCATATTTGACACACGCAGCTACGGTATATTAATAAAACATAGCTGCTTACTGTTCTTTTTAGCATATTCAATAGCTTGGACCTTAAAGCCTACTGAATAGCTCTTAATCGTCTTCCCTTTATGCGATTTCAAATTATTGAAATCAGCCTCGTCCAGTTTGAAAATGATAACAGGTGAAGTGTCACTCGTGACGTGACGAGTTTGACCCGGCGGAAATTCTAGACATGCGCTAATAAAAATAATATTTTGCGAAAGGAGTTTCACCTGGCGTTAATCCTGAACCGGCGGTAATGCTAAGCATGCGCTAATTATTTTGCAAAGCGAGTTTGACCCGGCAGTAATTCTAAACAGGTGCATACTAAATACCCGGCGGCAACTCAAGGAAATACAGTATCTTGTCTTTGCAGTCTATTCAACTGAAAATGGGCTGAAAAGGATTTGCAAATCATTGTATTCTGTTTTTATTTACGAATTACACAACGTGCCAACTTTACTGGTTACATCTTGATTATTGTTATTAATATTATCATCACAACATGCAACCTACCAAAGGGTAAATAAAGTATAACAATGATGTCGTCATCGCCCTGGTAACCAGCAAGTAAAAGTGCACCAGAACAGTCCAAGTCAAATGTGCGGCAAACTTGGGTTTGATTGACAAAATGTGCAATGGTGCGAATCCCAAATTCCTGCTGGGACTGACATTTCCTACATCGTTAGTCACCATCCGTCAAAATGCTCGACCTTCCGACGAGCTGCTAATTCCGCCCTTCCCGTGCCGAGTGACGCAAGCATTTCCACGGTGATTTCACCTCGTCTCCCCGCCGCGTGCACGCCTGCAACATATGACACTTGTCTTCGCGCAACATCTTGACTGCGAGGTCACGGAGTCAGGAGGCGGCAAAGTCGGCGACTTCTCGAGGACATTAGGACGCGGCGGAAGGACGCTTACTCATTTGGCGGAGACAGTTGGATGTATCGGATGTTATCCTCTCGGCTTTTTCTAGCTTGAGGGGAAGTATCAGCATCCGCCTCACTGGAGGTCCTCCATGCCCTCCTTCATTCAGTAGCTCATCTCTTGCTTTCACTTTCACCTAATTCTGCAAAAATGGCTGATAATGATTTAAACCACATTGATTTTGGTCCAAAAAATGTCATCCGCTCAAAGGGCATGAACGTCGAAAATTCTCCCATGTGTTTACCGGCTATATAGTATGCGCCTGCCTAGAATTACTGCCAGGTCAAAATCGTTTCGCAAAATAATTAGCACATGCTTAGCATTAACGCTGGCTGAGGATTAACGCTGGGTCAAACTCGTTTCGCAAAATATTATTTTTATTAGCGCATGTCTACAATTTCCGCCGGGTCAACCTCGTTTCGCAAAATAATTAGCATATGCCTAGAATTTCCACCGGGTCAAACTCGTCACGTCACAAGTTACACTTCACCTGTCATCATTTTCAAAATGGAGGAGGCCGATTTCAATAATTTGAAATCGCATAAAGGGAAGAAGATTAAGAGCTATTCAGTAGGATTTAAGGTCCAAGCTATTGAATATGCTAAAAAGAACAGTAAGCAGCTATGTTTTATTAATATACCGTAGCTGCGTGTGTCAAATATGAGTCATTAAATGACTCCCGCCTCCTGGTGGTAGAGGGCGCTGGTGATCCTTCTTCCGACTACTCGGCTGCAGAAGAAGTGACAACAAGCAGCAAGAGTGAGCAGCGATCGTTTATTTTTCCCCCTCGCTTGCACTTTTAACATGGAGGATTACATATCTAAAATAAATCCGTTTTCTAAACTGGACTTTCAATCAAAGCAGGAGGTAATAAAGGAAGATCTCCATCGAGACAGAGAGACTTGTAAAACTGAAGAAAGATATGAAAGACTTTTATAAACAAGTTATCAATACTTTCGATCAGAAGAAGCTGTGCATGGACTTCATTTATAAGTAAAGGTAAGACCATAATAACGTTTTATTTATTAAATGTGCTTTTCATGATGGTATCCTTACATCACACTCAAATTTTTAAGCGCAGACCTAAATTGGTAAGCGCCGGAGTGAGAAGAGGTTTTAAATTAATTAGCGCCCCGGCGGCAATTCAAGGAAATACGGTATGTGGAAAAAATGATGCAATCTCCTGCACCTCTGGAATAAGTCCAGCGCCCCTAGCAGGAGAAACATTGTATTGCAATGGAAGTTTGGATAATAATAATAATAATGGATAAAATTTATATCACGCTTTTCTATTTATAGATACTCAAAGTGCTCACAAAGAAGTGGGGAACCCATCATTCATTCACACCTGGTGGTGGTAAGCTACATATGTAGCCACAGCTGCCCTGGGGTAGACTGACAGAGGCGTGGCTGCCAGTTTGCGCCTACGGCCCCTCCGACCACCACCTATCATTCATTCATTCACCAGTGTGAGCGGCACCGGGGGCAAAGGTGAAGTGTCCTGCCCAAGGACACAACGGCAGCGATTTGGATGTCAATAGGCGGGGAGCGAACCTGCAACCCTCATGTTTCTGGCACAGCCGCTCTACCCACTACTCCACGCCGCAGTGTCGACCACGCACATACATGCGACATCAACAAAAAACACTTATTCTTACCTCTTGTTACCTGTTGATGTGTATTTGAGATCTGCATAAGTCCTGAAAATTTGCGCGCGTTCGCCTTAGTAGTCTGTGAGGACCACCAGTCGATAAGCTTCTTCTTCTTCTTCTCTATCTTGTTATGGGACATTCATCCTCCGCTCTTGCCATTTCTAGTATAAAGTAGTGTAAAGCAGAGATGTGTAGTGAGGTTTATAGCTGGTGAGGCACTGACATAATCAGAATCAGATTTACAAATATACAGCGCAGATTATTTGCCATCTGATTGGCAGCATTTTATGGGTTATGTTTCATTTCTGCATTCTTTACACATACAAACTGTCGCCCACAAAATGTGCATTTCATTAAAAACAAAACAAAAATAATGCTATTGCCATCTTACCTTATAAATGAAGTCCTTGGGCCGGTCCTTCTGGATAAAAATAGCCGTCACTTTCTGGTAAAAGTCCTCCTTCACTTCCTTCAGTTTTAAAAGTCTTGTAGCAGCTCCTGCTCTCATCATTTCCACAAAATGCGAGCTGCTGTTTGACGAGGAAGACTGTAGCATTGATGACATCTTTTAAAATCTCTCGCTTCTCTTTTACCTTAGCATTGTGGACACTGATGTTGAGTCGCCGCTGTTCATCCAAAATCCTCGTCATCCCAAACCTTTTTAGCGCAATCTAGCTTTGAATATGAGGGGCCGACCGCTCATGTTTGGTGAGGCTTCTTTGCAAATTCTTTAGGTCCCAAAATCCCATTCTAGTCCTCACAGTTCCACAGGTTGAAAAAAGAAGGCAAGGAAAGCAGAAAAGGCGGTTTCTTGCAGAACATCCACAAAGTCAGTCTTCTCATGTATACCACTCTGTTTGGAAAGAGCGAGTAACTTTCCGTCCTGCTGATTGAAACAAACCATTCAGCTCCGGCGTTGGTCTTCCTTTAGTAATTAACTCCTGCTTCGCTTGAAAGTCCACTTGAGGAAACTGATTAATTGCGGAAATGTAGTCATCCATGTTGAAAGTCGGGGTGCACGAGACGGAAAAAATAAGTCGCTGAGGCCACTGTATGTTTGGGATCATGAGTGCCCCGCCCCTATCGTGAGGCACGAGAACTGTTTGCCTCACCTCAGACTTTTTTCTCTGCCGTTTTGAACACTCAGCGACACACCAGACAAGAACGCGCTCTGGCTGCACGGCAGACGGAGAAGTTTACGAGGGATTGCGAATATTCAGCGATTTTGAAGAAAAAAATCAATCCAAATTGGTGACGCTAAATGAAAATTAAAAACTAACAATTACAATTATTTTATTATTTTATATTTTATTCTTTGCGCAATCACAGGTGAGGCACTGCTTCCTCTGCCTCCCCTGACCGCACGTCACTGGTGTAAAGTTCGTAGTTACAGTGGGGCAAAAAGGTATTTAGTCAGCCACCGATTGTGCAAGTTCTCCCACGTAAATTGATGACAGAGGTCTGTAATTTTCATCATAGGTACACTTCAACTGTGAGAGACAGAATGTGAAAAAAAAATCCAGGAATTCACATTGTAGGAATTTTAAAGAATTTATTCGTAATTTATGGTGGAAAATAAGTATTTGGTCAAGCATTCAAAGCTCTCACTGATGGAAGGAGGTTTTGGCTCAAAATCTCAGGATACATGGCCCCAATCATTCTTTCCTTAACACGGATCAATCGTCCTGTCCCCTTAGCAGAAAAACAGCCCCAAAGCATGATGTTTCCACCCCCATGCTTCACAGTAGGTGTGGTGTTCTTGGGATGCAACTCAGTATTCTTCTTCCTCCAAACACGACGAGTTGAGTTTATACCAGAAAGTTCTATTATGGTTTTATCTGACCACATGACATTCTCCCAATCCTCTGCTGTATCATCCATGTGCTCTCTGGCAAACTTCAGACGGGCCTGGACATGCACTGGCTTAAGCAGGGGGACACGTCCGGCACTGCAGGATATGATTCCCTGTCCGTGTAGTGTGTTACTGATGGTAACCTTTTGTTACTTTGGTCCCAGCTCTCTGCAGGTCATTCACCAGGTCCCCCCGTGTGGTTCTGGGATTTTTGCTCAACGTTCTCATAATCATTTTGACCCCACGGGATGAGATCTTGCGTGAAGCCCCAGATTGAGGGAGATTATCAGTGGTCTTGTACGTCTTCCATTTTCTGATAATTGCTCCCACAATTGATTTTTTCACACCAAGCTGCTCGCCTATTATAGATTCACTCTTCCCAGTCTGGTGCAGGTCTACAATTCTTTTCCTGGTGTCCTTCGACAGCTCTTTGGTCTCGGCCATAGTGGAGTTTGGAGTCTGACTGTTTGAGGCTGTGGACAGGTGTCTTTTATACAGATAACGAGTTCAAACAGGTTCCATTAATACAGGTAACGAGTGGAGGACAGAAGAGCTTCTTAAAGAAGAAGTTACAGGTCTGTGAGAGCCAGAGATCTTCCTTGTTTGAAGTGACCAAATACTTATTTTCCACCATTATTTACAAATAAATTATTTCAAATTCCTACAATGTGAATTCCTGGATTTTTTTTTTCACATTCTGTCTCTCACAGTTGAAGTGTACCTATGATGAAAATTACAGACCTCTGTCATCATTTTAAATGGGAGAACTTGCACAATCGGTGGCTGACTATATACTTTTTTGCCCCACTGTATATCTGTCAGTAAACTCACCATAGAAACGCTAAAACATACCGGTATAGTGAGTTGACATTATTCACCCAAGGAACTTTAGTTATCAGAGAGTTCCAGTTGGACAGTTTTTCACGGACACAATTCCAGCCTTGTTTCTGAATGAGAAGATGCTGCTCCATTATTGATTGAAGTAAAGTGTATCATAAAGTACTGTGATGACGATGAAATAGTCACACCAATGTGCTGATTTGACAAGAAAACAATCTGTGATTTTGGTAGGAAGGGCATAGAAGACCAAAAAGAATGTCTTCAAAGAATGAGTGATTTCCATGAGTTAGATGAGCTGTCAGTCAAAACAAAACTTCCCTACTAACCTGACCTTGTGGCCTTTCTTTGTACAATTATAGGACCATTATTCCAGCAGATGAGTTAGTCCTAATTTCAGAATATTTCGCCCCCGCATGAATCCATCCTCCTGCTTTGATACCACAACTTCACTGGTCTTACAAAAGCTCCCAGTTGACTTTGTGATTTCTGCGCCATGAAGCTGCTTGTCTAAAGCGTTAAGAAGTACAAGACTAAGCAACAACGGCGCACATTACTTCAGCCTGCTGGTCCATTTTGTACGGACTCTTGCACACTAACATAATTAGTCAGGGGAGAACCTTTTACTCTCGGACTTACTGTCTTGGACTTGATGATTCTTGTATGGAATTAAACCCAAATAAAAGATGTACGTTTACAATTATTCCATCAATTCTACTTTTTGACGACAATGAGTTGCAGATGACAAAATATTTTGTTAATTGTGTGTGTATATATGTATATATTAGGGCTGCAAATCTTTGGGTGTCCCACAATTCGATTCAATATCGATTCTTGGGGTCACGGTTCGATAATATATCGATTTTTTTCGATTCGATTCTCGATTCAAAGACGATATTTTTCCCGATTCAAAAGGATTGTGTATTCATTCAATACATAGAACTTGAATACACCTCACGGTGATGCTTGGACACGTCATCAGTGATAAACCCGGGGTCATAGGGTGTTTCGGGTCTTTAATCATCAGACACCCTCGCCCGGGCGACCCAGCCGGGGGTGATCAGACCCCGGCCTGTGTCCAAGTAGCGCACCACGGATCCCCCCTACGGATCCACAGCCACCGGGAGGCTTTTTCTGCGGCCTCAAGGATGTTCTTGGTGGCTTTTCTAGATTGCAGTCCTCTAATGCCAAGGATTCTGAACACACGCTGTAGTGAGTGACCAGCAAAACCCCTGCACCCAATTTCGACTGGTTCGCAGCGGGCTCTCCAGCCGTTACTCCGACACTCTGCAGTGAGCTCAGCGTATTTGGACCTCTTTCGCTCATTTGCTTCGTCAATCCGCTCCTCCCAAGGGACAGTCAGCTCCAGTAGCACCACTTGCTTGGTTGACTCCGATGTTAACACCATGTCTGGGCGGAGTGACGTGGTAGCGATGTTGGCCGGGAACTTCAGTTGCCTTCCCAAGTCAACATGGAGCTGCCAGTCACGAGCGGTGGCGAGGAGCCCTCCTGAGAAGTTGGGCTTGCGGTTTGCCTTCTGTCCTGCTCTGATGAAGGTGATTGACTCCTTCGGGGCGGCCTGGGACTTGCTGTTAAGTATCGCTGCGCAGATAGAATCCGCCAGGGCTTTTAAAACTTGGTCGTGGCGCCAGCGATACCGCCCCTCCCCTAGTGCCTTTGGGCAACAACTCAGGATGTGCTTCAAGGTGCCCCTCCTCTGGCACAGTTTGCACTCCGGAGTGTCTGCTAGGCCCCAGGTGTGCAGGTTGGCGGGGCATGGGAGGACATCATACACAGACTGGATGAGAAATTTTGTGCGTAGAGGTTCAGCTCTCCAGAGCTCTGCCCAGGTGAGTTTTCGAGGTTCTGCATGCTCCCACCTTGTCCACGCCCCTTGTTTGGACATGCCGACCATCCGGCAGCAACGTTCTTCCTCCACCTCTGCACGGATCTCCTCTTGGACCAGTTGGCGCTTCTCCTTGCCACGGGCCTGGTCAAAGCGTGGTTTTGGAAAGCTGCCGAGGCCTGCCCGCCCCCTTGCCACAGTACCCAGCAAGGTTTTGTGCCTCAGCCGCGCCTCTGCTCTGCTTACGGCTTCTTGTGCCTGCCACTTCCTCCCGGTCTTAACAATGATTCCTGCCGAAGCGACCTTGACATCTGCGGAGTCCCTGTACATCATTACCTCTCTGGAGCGGGTGACCTTGAATTCTTCCAACAATCCCCTGAGAGGGAGCTGCAACTTGGTGGAATGGCCATAAAGAGCAATGCTGCTTAAGGACCGAGGGAGCCCCAGCCATCTCCTTAGGAACTGACTGATGGTCTTCTCTAGTACCACAACCGTCGTCATTGGTACCTCGTAGATTAACAGAGGCCAGAGTATTCTAGGCAAGACTCCGTGTTGGTACATCCATGCTTTGAACTTTCCTGGGAGACCAGATTTGTCAATGGCTGTGAGCCATGAGGTCAGGTCGCTCTTTGTCAGCCGCAAAGCCTCTGCGTCCTTCAGGGAGCTATGAAAGATCTTGCCCAGGCTCTTTACAGGTCTTTCGGTCACCGTTGGAATCAAGGACCCCCCAACTGTAAAGCGGAAATGGTCGGCCACTTTACCTTTCTTTAGGACCAGAGACCTGGACTTTGCTGGCTTGAAGCTCATCTTTGCCCATGTGATGAGCCGTTCAAGCCCCTGGAGGAGCCACCTGCACCCAGGCACAGATGTGGTCATCACTGTCAAGTCATCCATAAAAGCTCTTATGGGGGGCTGCCGGGTCCCAGATCTAGATTTCAGCAGGATCTACCCCAGTCTGCTGACATGCAAGCAGAGTAGTAGATTAAAAAAAAAAAAAGCTTTTATAATTGTAAAGGACAACGTTTTATCAACTGATTGCAATAATGTAAATTTGTTTTAACTATTAAAGGAACCAAAAATATGACTTCTTTTATCTTTGTGAAAACATTGGACACAGTGTGTTGTCAAGCTTATGGGATGCCATGCAAGTGTAAGCCACTTTTTTATTATTTTTACAAATGTCTAATGATAATGTCAATGAGGGATTTTTAATCACTGCTATGCTGAAATTATAACTAATATTGATACTGTTGTTGATAATATTCATTTTTGTTTCACTACTTTTGGTTTGTTCTGTGTGGTGTTTGTGTCTCCTCTCAATTGCTCTGTTTATTGCAGTTCTGAGTGTTGCTGGCTCAGCTTTGCTTTTGGAATTGGATTGCATTGTTATGGTATTGCTGTGTAGTGGTTTGTTGGATTGATTAAAAGAAAAAAAAAATAAATAAAGAAAAATAAATAGTTTTTTTTAAAATGAGAATCGATTCTGAATCGCACAACGTGAGAATCGCAATTCGTATTCAAAACGATTTTTCCCCACACCTCTAATAAATAAATAAATATATATATATATATATATATATATATATATATATATATATATATATATATATATATATATATATATATATATATATATATCACAGTATTGTGATTTTTCCCACACATATGTATATATATATATATATATATATATATATATATATATATATATATATATATATATATATATATATATACTGTGGTGGAAATGTCAGGGATTTAACCTGGGGCCTATTCCCGCTCGTGGTAGCCAATTTTATGTGGTCGAAAAGTCCGAATCTTAAACAGGACGAATAGAGAGTTTGTCACAACAGTTTTAATTACTCACAATCAGATAGTACAAAGTTGGATTGAATCAATTAGAAAACGTACAGTGTCTCCGGAGACGAAAGATGGTACACCCTCGTGAAGGAATTAAGTAGGAGAGCGCCCCAGGCTTGGTCTTTCTTTCTTATTTATAAACTCCATAACGACCTGATTCCTTTCATAACAACTTGTGTAACTGTCCAACGTTCAGGGTGTATATGAGCCCGGCAGTCTGGTGTAACAATGTTTTTATTGGGTGGATGTGCACCAGGTTAGCAGTCTGCTCAGCAACTTTTCAGTCTCAGGCGCATGAGCGTCTCGCTCGAACTCGAACTCCCTCGCCTGTGTCTCGGCCTGCCTGCTGCTAATAAGCATGGCAGGTGATTAGGGGATCAATCCCAGCTGGGTAATCCAATCACCTGCCAGCTGTGCTTCGAGGCCGGTCCTTATACACCCCGCTCTGTGGCAGGCCCGCAGACCACGCACCCCTCCACACTTGTTTATATGTTTATATATATATATATATATATATATATATATATATATATATATATATATATATATATATATGTATATATATATGTATGTATATATATATATATATGTATGTATGTATGTATGTATGTATGTATGTGAATGTGAGTGTGAATGTTGTCTGTCTATCTGTGTTGGCCCTGCGATGAGGTGGCGACTTGTCCAGGGTGTACCCTGCCTTCCGCCCGATTGTAGCTGAGATAGGCGCCAGCGCCCCCCGTGACCCCGAAAGGGAATAAGCGGTAGAAAATGGATGGATATATATATATATATATATATATATATATATATATATATATATATATATATATATATATATATATATATATATAGGTGTGTGTGTGTATGTGTATATGTATATATGTGTGTGTGTGTGTATGTGTATATGTATATATATGTGTGTGTGTGTGTATATGTATATATGTGTGTGTGTGTGTATATGTATATATGTGTGTGTGTATGTGTATATGTATATATGTGTGTGTGTGTATATGTATATATGTGTGTATGTGTATATGTATATATGTGTGTATATGTATATGTGTATATACGTATGTATATATGTATGTATATATGTATATATGTGTGTATATATGTATATATATATGTATGTGTGTATATATGTATGTATATATATATATATGTATATATACATATGTATATATACGTGTATATATATATATGTATATATGTATGTATATATGTATATGTGTATATATATAAAAAAATATATATACATATGTGTGTGTATATATATATATATGTATACATATATATGTATATATATATATATATATATACATATACATATATGTATACATGTATATATATATATATATATATATACATATACATATATGTGCTTCGAGGCTGGTCCCTACACACTCCGCTCTGCGGCAGGCCCGCAGACCACGCACCCCTCCACATTTGTTTATTTGTATACATATATATATATATATATATATATTATTTGTTTTATTTTTTCCAAGATGGCACTGCTGTAGTGGCTGCTGTAGGCAGGAGCTCTGTGCTCTTGTCTCATCCTTTTGTGTTTCCCTCTTGTTTTCATGTGTTATTATATTTTTTTTCCGGGACCCTTTGGGACTGTGTGACAAGGGGTGTCACTTTCGTGACCTCTGTGGTGCTTTTTTTGTGGACTTCTGGATCAACCTCCCGGGAGCCTTTTGGCCATGGAGACCAGCTGCTGGGTCTCTGTCACACCGAAGTCGGTTTGGAGGGACTGGAGGAGATGCGGATGAGGGGACGGGACTGTGGAGCTAGCACTGAGCTACTGGGACGGAGAGGCTTCGCGGTGTCTTGACTGGGTGAGCAGGTGTCGGACACCTCAGTCACCTTGGACGTATCCTCGCTCATCCATGCGGACTGGACACAGGCCGAAAATGGAGTCGGCTGTCTTGGTTGCTTTATTGGGTCTGCTCCTGTCTCTGGCCATGCTCCCTCCACCCCAGCAGACGATAGCGTGGAACACCGCAGAGGCCACCACAGTGGATATGTTTCTTTTACTTTTTATTCATAGTAGAAGTGTCTGATTGTATCTGCTGCTTTAATGTCTTTAATGTCCTCTGTGTTCTTTAATGTTTGATGTTTACCTCTTACACACATGTAAGAGGGATGTGTACTATGGCTATGAGTTGTTGTTTTTTTCCCTTGGCCTCAGTCTGCACCCCCTCTCCAGGGCCCAGGCTAACACCGATTTTTTTATTTTATTTTAATCTTCTATTTCCTTGTATACCTGTATCTCGTCTTTTTTTTGTAAGGGGCGCTGGAAGCCGGCAGACCCGTCAGCGATCCTGTTCTGTCTCCCTTTAATGTTTGTCTGATGTTGAATGGGATTGTGCTGAAAATTGTAATTTTCCTGAAAGAACTCTCCTGACGGAATAAATGAAGTACAATCTAATCTTATATATATATATATATATATATATATATATATATATATATATATATATATATATATATATATATATATATATGTATATATATATATATACAATTTTTTTTTTTTTTTTTAATCATTATTATTATTTTTTTAAGTTTATTATTTACAATTCGTACCCCCAGTCTGTAGGGGTGTCCTAACAACTACATAAAAGGATCTGATTTTCCCCAAAAAAATCCCATCAGAATTGCACATTGTGCGTTCGTTACATACATACATGATATGTGTGATTAGTTTGCATACATACGGGGGTGGAATAGCTCGGTTGGTAGAGTGGCCGTGCCAGCAACTTGAGGGTTCCAGGTTCGATTCCCTCTTCTGCCATCCTAGTCACTGCTGTTGTGTCCTTGGGCAAGACACTTTACCCACCTGCTTCCAGTGCCACCCACACTGCTTTAAATGGAATTTAGATATTGGCTTTCACTATGTAAAGCGCTTTGAGCCACTAGAGAAAAGTGCTATATAAATATAATTCTCTTCACGTAATACATGTGATTATCTGCATACATGAAATGTGTGATTAGTCTGCATGCATAATATATGTGATTAGTCTGCATATATGGTATACAGCATGTCAGTGCTTTTAAACCTTTTTTGAGCCAAAGCACATTTTTTTTGTTGAAAAAATGCAGAGGGACACCACCGGCAGAAATCATTGACAGTAAAAAGTCATCGCAATTGTTGGATATGACTTTAAACCATAACCAATGTGACTATTGTCTCAAAGTACCGTATTTTTCAGAGTATAAGTCGCTCCGTAGTATAAGTCGCACCTGCCGAAAATGCATAAGAAAGAAGGAAAAAAACATATATACGGCGAACTGGAGTATAAGTCGCATGTTTTGGGGAAATTTATTTGATAAAAGCCAACAGCAAGAATAGACATTTAAAAGGCAATTTAAAATAAATAAAGAATAGTGAAGAACAGGTTGAATAAGTGTAGGTTATATGAGGCATAAATAAGCAACTGCTATGTTAACCTAACATTTTATGGTAAGAGTCATTCAAATAACTATAACGTATAGAACATGCTATACCTTTACCAAACTATCTCTCACTCCTAATCCATAAATCCCATGAAATCTTCTTCCTCGATGTCGCCCCTGGTGTGAGCCCCGCTAGCGTCCTTTCTTTCTGCTGCTCAAATGCTGTTTTCTGCTCTATATTTCACTACGTCCAGTTTGTAATCCGCAGTACATGATTACCTTTTCGCTGCCATTTTAGTTGAGTCCTTCTCAGTTTTTATAAGTTACTGCCAACGATGAAATGATCCATTTTAATAGTTACGGCGGTAGTGTATAGCATATATACCTGCTCCCGCCGAATTCTTATTGGTTGGCGTGTGTGACGATTGCTGACATTTCCTTCGTCTCTTCCGCGAATGAGATGAATAATATTATTTGATATTCTACGGTGATGTGTTAATAATTTCACACACAAGTCGCTCCTCAGTATAAGTCGCACCCCCGGCCAAACTATGCGACTTGTAGTCCGAAAAATACGGTAGGTGTACTGTCACATCACACCATAAATTATTTGGAGTTTTTTGCTGTTTTCCTGTGTCTAGTGTTTTAGTTCTTGTCCTGCGTTCCTATTTTAGTGGCTTTTTCTCTTTTTTTGGTATTTTCCTGTAGCAGTTTCATGTCTTCCTTTGAGCGATATTTCCCGCATCTACCGGTATAGCTCGGTTGGTAGAGCGGCCGTGCCAGCAACTTGAGGGTTGTAGGTTCGATCCCCACTTGCACCATCCTAGTCACTGCCGTTGTGTCCTTGGGCAAGACACTTTACCCACCTGCTCCCAGTGACACCCACACTGGTTTGAACGTAAAAATTAGATATTGGGTTTCACTATGTAAAGTGCTTCGAGTCACTTTGAGAAAAGCGCTATATAAATATAATTCACTTCAATTACTTTGTTTTAGCAATCAAAAATATTTCTGTTGTTTTTATCCTTCTTTGTGGGGACATTGTCATGTCATGTTGGGATGTACATTGTGGACGCTATCTTTGCTCCAAATTAAGTCTTTGCTGTCGTCCAGCATTCTGTTTTTGTTTACTTTGTAGCCAGTTCAGTTTTAGTTTTGTTCTGCATAGCCTTCCCTAAGCTTCAATGCCTTTTCTTAGCAGCACTCACCTTTTTGTTTATTTTTAGTTTAAGCGTTAGACACCTTTTTACCTGCACATCCCTCTGTTTCCGACATCTACAAAGCAAATAGCTACCGGCTGCCACCTACTGATATGGAAGAGTATTACACGGTTACTCTGCCGAGCTTTAGACAGCACAGACTACTCAACAACGACACATTATTAGCAGACTATATTACTGGTTTGCAAAAAAAAAAATTCTAACCCAAATAGGTGAAATTAGATCATCTCCCACGGCACACCTGACTGTATCTCACAGCACACTAGTGTGTGATTAGTCTGCATCCATGATACGTGTGATTAATGTGCATACATGATATTTGTGGTTAGTCTGCATGCATGATATATGTGATTAGTCTGCATGCATGATATATGTGACTAGTCTGCATGCATGTATATGCGTATGTAACAAAGGCCATGTGTACTTTAGTGAACCTCACTCCCTAAGAACTTCAAGGAGTGTGCAGGCTGCAGAATTAGCCAACCCGGGGTTTCAGCTCGGTGGTCAGCACACTCGCCTCTCATGTGGATGACCATATTTTTTTGTGAGTGAACTCGTTTTTTTCTGACAGTGCAAATTTCAAGGCTCAGAAGTGTACGGTGAGACTAACAAGCATTATTGTCTGGTAACACGGTGTTAGGATGAAGCAGCTGTGATTTGAAGGGTGAGCTCAGGTGCTTGGTCTCAGTCCGGTTTCCGGCTATTTATCTCCACCCTCCAGCCTTAAAAGCCGTCCAGGAGAGCTTGTGACCCCCTGCGGATCCATCAGCACCAAATGAGAAAACACATTGCCTTTGCAAGCAACCTGTTGTTCCCGCCCCAATCAGTTTTGTGGCGAGCAATCACCTTCCACCTGGGCCTACTTTGTCTTAGTCTGTCTTTAATAAGGATGGAGGCTTGCTGCTCGTCGAGCTAATTGCTGTGCGGCTGTTTAATAATGATATAACAATAATAGATTTGATTTGTAAAAAACACTTTACATTGAGTAAACAGACTCAAAGTGCTGCAGTGTATTAAAAAAAATAAATAAAGAAAAATAAAAATTAGAATAGCCTAATAGCTACAACTAATATGCATACATCTAAAAAATAAAATAAAAACGTTTTTTTTTTAAAAAGAAGGGTTTATAAGCCTTTTTTAAAATGGTAAATGGGTTATACTTGTATAGTGCTTTTCTACCTTCAAGGTACTCAAAGCGCTTTGACACTATTTCCACATTCACACATCCACACAATGATGGCAGGAGTTGCCATGCAAGGCCCTAACCACCACCCATCAGGAACAAGGGTGAAAAGCATTAACAGTCTGTGTCGCCTTCAGGTGGTCAGGGAGAGCGTTCCACAGACTGGGAGCCCTTTCTCCCCTTGTTCGTAGCTTTGTCCTCGTAGGTTGGAGGAGGTTAGCGGAGATGTCGTGTGGGGCATTTGGGGGTGAGGAGTTCTTTGAGGTAGAGGGGGACATTTCCACGGAGGCACTGGTGGGTTTGCAGGGAGACTTTGTATCCAATCCTGAGTGGAACAGAAAGCCAGTGAAGGGATTTGAGATGCCAAAACATACGCTCTTTACCTGACCACAAACGCTATTAACCTTGTCTCGAATCTACAAATCAACTTCGTACGACAGGTTTTCATTCTCCCTGTCTCCTTGTTCTTGGTCAGAAACTTTGTGAGACAAATCTAATCATTTATCCCCACTGCGTTCCATATTTCACTCTCTCTCCATCTTCCTCTTACACCTTTCCCCCCCCCCCCCTCCTCTGAGATTTGCCGACTTGACTAATGGACGCGGCTCAAATTCAGCCTGCTGGAGAAATGTGAATAACGCGTCCCTTAATAGCTCCGTGGCGACACCCGAATAAGCAGTGCACTAATTGACTTGTTTCTCTTCTACCAACGCCTCGTTTTAACAGCCTTGGAAATGTCGCCCACCTTTAATTATGGAGGTTGCATTTGAAGTGTGTAGGTGTTGTTAACCTTCCATTAAAGTGCTCAAATAAAGTTATTATGTGACTCAGCCATCGCAGCAAGATGGAGTGAGACTCCATTTAAACCTCTTAAGGCCCAAGCTGTTTGTTAACATGTTTTTTTTTATCTTTATTTCTCTTTGCTGTTTGGGCTTATTGGACCCTAATTACAATAAAAACTAAGAATCATCGTTTGATATGATGTACTTAGTCCATAAGTACACAGACGTGTACTTCATGTTTAGTGACATGCTAATTCTTATTTTTACACTTTTTTTCCCAAATTCCATTGATGTTATACTCTTCTGACACCACCAGATGGTAGTATAAGTGTCCACATAAGTGGCCATAAGACCCCAATTCAGTAGTGTACACTCTTTTGTAAATAAGAGCTGAAAGGTGCTGTCTACACATGTGGCCACTAAGGCTTTAAAGTTGTGAGTCTGTATGTACGACTTTTGACTCTACCAGCTGTAGGAAGTCCTGGAAAAGAAGATGCACTGATTTGAAAGGTCACCACCTCTGTCTATGGTGCTGAGGACAAGCACCATTGGATAAGGGCGGGCCACGGGCTGATGGCGAGACACAGCTGGAAGGTGATTAGATTTCACAGGTGGTCCGGGTTAATCTAATCATCTGTTGTCTTTGAACACAGCTGCCACTGTCCTCCGGTACTACCTCCTGGGGTACTCAGTCAGTCTCTGCTCGGACCCACAAACCCCTCCAGTGGCTCCACCGCGTGAAAGATGCCAACGCACGGATCACCCGTTGGTACCTAGCCTTATAACACTACAACTTTAGAGTGATCCACAGACCGGGGGCGCAGATGGCTGTGGCCGACTTCCTCTCCCGCTTCGTCACGGAGGGTGTGGGGGCGATGGGTGAGTAGGCGCGCCCGGACGGCTTCCCAGCCTGCGTCTGGTGGGGGAGGTACGTGCAGGGGGGTGTAGTCGAACAGGGTGTGCCAGGACCGGCCTCAAAGTCAGCGACAGGTGCGTAGATGGCCCAGGTGGGCCTGATTATCTAATCACCTGTCAGGAGAGTGTTAGTTGGAGCTGGCGTGAGAGCACGAGAGCGTGCCTGTCACTGTCACAGAAAGACAATTGCTGAAAAGCCACCAAGAGACATGAATGAAAATAAAACCATAATGAACCTGAACTGGGCTACGATGTCGGTGCTTGGTGGTCCAGAGAACCCACTGGTGGGGGCAACCTCCACAATGATGTTTTGACATTTCCACCAACCATACTAAATAACTTGTTTAATGCTATTACTGTTAACACGACAAAAGGAAAACTTGTTTGCCCTAAAATGGAGTTTTGTAACGTGTCTTTGATGCCGCCTCACAAGAATCACACTTCAGAGGCTGAGTCATGCACATTAATTAGCCATCCTTTTGCCGCTTAGTGTTTTTAATGAGGTTTTACCGAGCTTCATGCAAACACAGACCCATCGCCCGCTCGTCTTTTTAATGTGCGTGCATTTTCATCTCAGTGATGTTAATATAAGAAGGATTCCTGCACTTACTGTAGTGCTTTGACTTTGTGCTTTTAAAACACGGCGCAATTAGGATTGAAAAGTCAGGGGACTCGTGAAAAATAAATCCGCTTGCTAATTATTGTAAATTCATGGGATGCCACCCAGTAGTAGTTAGGATATTATTAAAGTCATTACTTACCTGAGAAAAATAGTCAAATTGAGATATTTGAATAATGCACTATGTACATTGCAGTAAAGGGGAACTGCACTTTTTTTTTTTTTTTTTGCTTATCGTCCACAAGAACACACATTATTTTTTTATTTCTTATTTTTAAAGATAATTTTAAAAATCGCTTGAGAGCTGTGGCTAATGGGAGTCACTGTTGTAGTCTTCAAAGACCTTTTAGACAACTTCCAAAGCCTCCAATGTTTTATATACACACTGCAAGTCTATATATAATGTAGTAACAGACACCTTCATAACAATGTAATATATAAGTATATATATAATGTACAAACCCTGTTTCCACATAAGTTGGGAAATGGTGTTAGATGTAAATATAAACGGAATAAAATGATTTGCAAATCCTTTTCAACCCACATTCAGTTGAATATGCTACAAAGACAACATATTTGATGTTCAAACTCATAAACTTTATTTTTTTTTTTGCAAATAATAATTAACTTAGAATTTCATGGCTGCAACACGTGCCAAAGTAGTTGGGAAAGGGCATGTTCAGCACTGTGTTACATCACCTTTTCTTTTAACAACACTCAATAAACGTTTGGGAACTGAGGAAACTAATTGTTGAAGCTTTGAAAGTGGAATTCTTTCCCATTCTTGTTTTATGTAGAGCTTCAGTCCTTCAACAGTCTGGGGTCTCCGCTGTCCTATTTTACGCTTCATAATGCACCACACATTTTCCATGGAGACAGGTCTGGATTGCAGGCGGGCCAGGAAAGTACCCGCACTCTTTATGTACAAAGCCACACTGTTGTAACACGTGCTGAATGTGGCTTGGCATTGTCCTGCTGAAATAAGCAGAGGCGTCCATGAAAAAGACAGCGCTTAGATGGCAGCATATGTTGTTCCAAAACCTGTATGTACCTTGCAGCATTAATGGTGCCTCCACAGATGTGTAAGTTACCCATGCCTTGGGCACTAATGCACCCCCATACCATCACAGATGCTGACGATAACAGTCCGGATGGTTTGCTTCCCCTTTGGTCCAGATGACACAATGTCGAATATTTCCAAAAACCATTTGAAATGTGGACTCGTCTGACCACAAAACACTTTAGCACTTTGCATCAGTCCATTTTAGATAATCTCGGGCCCAGAGAAGCCGGCGGCGCTTCTGGATGTTGTTGATAAATGGCTTTCGCTTTGCATGGTAGAGCTTTAACTTGCACTTACAGATGTAACGATCAACTGTATTTAGTAACAGTGGTTTTCTGAAGTGTTCCTGAGCCCATGTGGTGATATCCTTTAGAGATTGATGTCAGTTTTTGATACAGTGCCGTCTGAGGGATTGACGGTCACAGTCATTCAATGTTTGTTTCCAGCCATGCCGCTTACGTGGAGTGATTTCTCCAGATTCTCTGAACCTTTTGATGATATTATGGAGCGTAGATGTTGAAATCCCTAAATTTCTTGCAATTGCACTTTGAGAAACGTTGTTCTTAAACTGTTTGACTATTTGCTCACGCAGTTGTGGACAAAGGGGTGTACCTCGCCCCATCCTTTCTTGTGAAAGACTGAGCATTGTTTGGGAAGCTGCTTTTATAGCCAATCATGGCACCCACCTGTTCCCAATTAGCCTGCACACCTGTGGGATGTTCCAAATAAGTGTTTGATGAGCATTCCTCAACTTTATCAGTATTTATTGCCACCTTTCCCAAATTCTTTGTCACATGTTGCTGGCATCAAATTCTAAAGTTAATGATTATTTGCAAAAAAAATAAAATGTATGAGTTTGAACATCAAATTTGTTGTCTTTGTAGCATATTCAACTG
Organism: Nerophis ophidion; assembly: GCF_033978795.1. NCBI lineage: Eukaryota > Metazoa > Chordata > Actinopteri > Syngnathiformes > Syngnathidae > Nerophis > Nerophis ophidion. The sequence goes on from NC_084622.1 coordinate 51,855,674, forward strand.
AATATGGGTTGAAAAGGATTTGCAAATCATTGTATTCTGTTTATATTTACATCTAACACAATTTCCCAACTCATATGGAAACGGGGTTCGTAGTAACAGACACCTTCATAACAATATGTAATATGTACAATCTTCACACTGTAAATATATGTATAATGTAGTAACAGACACCTTCATAACAATATGTCTTTTGTACAATATTTACCGTATTTTGATCATTGTACACATTTCCAGGACTGATTTCTTCGGTGCATTGATTTCTGTTTCCATTGCAGCGCACGTCTGACAAAAAATGTGTGATCCTACTTCCGGAATCAAACATGCATGTGTTATAATCATCGGATTCGGTAACAAATGAGGATTCACAACCTAATTTTTTTGAAGCTGAATGTACTGAGGGTGACTCATACAAACAGGCACAAAGAAGTGGGTAAATCGGTGGAGCAAATGGGGAGCCGGTAGAGTGAGATGAAAGCGACGACACTATACATGTGTAACTTGGAGACAAGCTGCTCAAAAAGGTTCAATGTGTCTTCTCATTCATATACTTTTTCAAATGTTCTTGTAATCGGACAATATTTTCGATACATATTCCGACTGTCATCTGCAGTCTTCATCAGAAGGGCCACCTGACTACTGTGATGTGTTGCCTTTCAGCGGTTCTCATAGGTGTGGCCAACCAGGCAGACCTGTCAAGTCTACCTGGTTGGTTGGTTGGTTGGTTGGTTGGTTGGCACCACCCCATCTCGATCATTAATGGAGGATGGAGTTCCAGGTATGCTCCCTCATCCCGATTGATAGTTTCCTTGGGCCGCTTCCTTAGTTCGATCGCCTCCTTAATCCATCGTTTGCATTTGTTACTTTCAGTGCCGATGATGTTGCCGTTGTCCGGGTCCATGATGTTGTTCTGATATGGCGGATTTTAAGATATTCTGTGTTCGGATTTTTGTTTTAAATTTCTTGCAAATCTTCCAGTTGTCTCTTTTTGGCATTCTTTCTGATGTTCTTTCTTCCTTGTGTTAAATTGTGTTGGATTGTTTGAATGTTGGAGACAAGCTATTTGGACATAAATGAGGTGCTTACCCAAAATCAACCGGAAATGTCCCTGGCCAGCTGGATCAATCAGACAACTGACTGTCCATCGAGTGAGTCTCTTTCATATTGATCCTGATAGAGGCGACATACGTGTTATTCCAATTACAGTACATCGCCTTCACAGTGAGGCTAGGTTTTGTGTGCCGACATTTGTCTGCAGTTCATCGTCCGAGTAGCAAGAATGTTGATGTCAGATAGAGCCAACACCAACTTTGGGGGGACAAAGCCTTCAGTTTTGCAGGTCCCTGGTCTTGGAATGACTTGTGAAAGGATCTGAGGTTACCTGAGCTGATCTTTTTGGGGGAATTTCAGTCCATTTTAAATAGTTTTTACCGACCGCCTGCTTTTATATCCATTTGCTAAGTAATTGTTATTTTTACTTGTGGTGTGTGACTGTTGCTGTTTTTGTTGTTTTTACACATCTTTTTTGTAACTTTCTTTAGCTGCCCACTTTGCCAGCACACTCTTGGGAAAGAGATTTTAATCCCAATTAGTTTTTTCCCACCTGGTTCAATGAATAAAGGAAAGGGATTGATTGTCAGACTGAGATTAAAGACATTACTCAGGCTGCAGAAGGTCATGCTGCATAATAAATGTTCACACTGGTGACACAATCCTACCCGGTTTATGAAGAATTGCGCAATTAAAGGCGAGGCGCAACTCGCCACAGCCTCGGCTCCGATTCCATTCCTTTGGATTTGATCAGAAAATGTGCAAAGTCTCTGATCTTTAACTTGGAAAATGTTCAAAATGATCGGAGTGATACAGAAGATAGATTTAATGTTGTCTTTCCTGTCTTATAAAGTACTTAGTCAATGTTTATTTATATAGCCCTGAACCACAAGTGTCTCAAAGGGCTGCCCAGGGCACAACGACATCATCGGTTCGGATCCCACCTAAGGGCAAAGAAAAACTCACAACCCAGTGGGATGACTATGAGAAACCTTGGAGAGGACCGTAGATGTGGGTCCATGGTGGATCTAACATAATAGTGTGAGGTTAGTCCATAGTGGATCTAACATAATAGTGAGAGTCCAGTCCATAGTGGATCTAACATAATAGTGAGAGTCTAGTCCATAGTGGATCTAACATGATAGTGTGAGAGTCCAGTCCATAGTGGATCTAACATAATAATGTGAGAGTCTAGTCCATAGTGGATCTAACATAATAGTGTGAGAGTCCAGTCCATAGTGGATCTAACATAATAGTGAGAGTCCAGTCCTTAGTGGATCTAACATAATAGTGAGAGTCCAGTCCATAGTGGATCTAACATAATAGTGAGAGTCTAGTCCAAAGTGGATCTAACATATTAGTGAGAGTCCAGTCCTTAGTGCATCTAACATAATAGTGAGAGTCCAGTCCATAGTGGATCTAACATAATAGTGAGAGTCCAGTCCATAGTGGATCTAACATAATAGTGTGAGAGTCCACTCCATAGTGGAGCTAACATAATAGTGAGAGTCCAGTCCATAGTGGATCTAACATAATAGTGTGAGAGTCCAGTCCCTAGTGGATCTAACTAAATAGTGGGAGTCCAGTCCATAGTGGATCTAACATAATAGTGAGAGTCCAGTCCATAGTGGATCTAACATGATAGTGAGAGTCCAGTCCATAGTGGATATAACATAATAGTGTGAGAGTCCAGTCCATAGTGGATCTAACATAATAGTGAGAGTCCAGTCCATAGTGGATCTAACATAATAGTGTGAGAGTCCAGTCCATAGTAGATCTAACATAATAGTGTGAGAGTCCAGTCCATAGTGGATCTAACATAATAGTGTGAGAGTCCAGTCCATAGTGGATTTAACATAACAGTGAGAGTCCAGTCCATAGTGGATCTAACATAATAGTGAGAGTCCAGTCCATAGTGGAGCTAACATAATAGTGAGAGTCCAGTCCATAGTGGATCTAACATATTAGTGAGAGTCCAGTCCATAGTGGATCTAATATAATAGTGTGAGAGTCCAGTCCATAGTGGATCAAATATAATAGTGAGAGTCCAGTCCATAGTGGATCTAACATAATAGTGAGAGTCCAGTCCATAGTGGATCTAACATAATAGTGTGAGAGTCCAGTCCATAGTGGATCTAACATAATAGTGAGAGTCCAGTCCATAGTGGATCTAACATATTAGTGAGAGTCCAGTCCATAGTGGATCTAATATAATAGTGTGAGAGTCCAGTCCATAGTGGATCAAATATAATAGTGTGAGAGTCCAGTCCATAGTGGATCTAACATAATAGTTAGAGTCCAGTCCATAGTGGATCTAACATAATAGTGAGAGTCCAGTCCATAGTGGATCTAACATAATAGTGAGAGTCCAGTTCATAGTGGATCTAACATAATAGTGAGAGTCCAGTCCATAGTGGATCTAACATAATAGTGTGAGAGTCCAGTCCATAGTGGATCTAACATAATAGTGTGAGAGTCCACTCCATAGTGGAGCTAACATAATAGTGAGAGTCCAGTCCATAGTGGATCTAACATAATAGTGTGAGAGTCCAGTCCCTAGTGGATCTAACATAATAGTGGGAGTCCAGTCCATAGTGGATCTAACATAATAGTGAGAGTCCAGTCCATAGTGGATCTAACATGATAGTGAGAGTCCAGTCCATAGTGGATATAACATAATAGTGTGAGAGTCCAGTCCATAGTGGATCTAACATAATAGTGTGAGAGTCCAGTCCATAGTGGATTTAACATAACAGTGAGAGTCCAGTCCATAGTGGATCTAACATAATAGTGAGAGTCCAGTCCATAGTGGAGCTAACATAATAGTGAGAGTCCAGTCCATAGTGGATCTAACATATTAGTGAGAGTCCAGTCCATAGTGGATCTAATATAATAGTGTGAGAGTCCAGTCCATAGTGGATCAAATATAATAGTGAGAGTCCAGTCCATAGTGGATCTAACATAATAGTGAGAGTCCAGTCCATAGTGGATCTAACATAATAGTGTGAGAGTCCAGTCCATAGTGGATCTAACATAATAGTGAGAGTCCAGTCCATAGTGGATCTAACATATTAGTGAGAGTCCAGTCCATAGTGGATCTAATATAATAGTGTGAGAGTCCAGTCCATAGTGGATCAAATATAATAGTGTGAGAGTCCAGTCCATAGTGGATCTAACATAATAGTTAGAGTCCAGTCCATAGTGGATCTAACATAATAGTGAGAGTCCAGTCCATAGTGGATCTAACATAATAGTGAGAGTCCAGCTCATAGTGGATCTAACATAATAGTGTGAGAGTCCAATCCATAGTGGATCTAACATAATAGTTAGAATCCAGTCCATAGTGGATCTAACATAATAGTGAGAGTCCAGTCCATAGTGGGGCCAGCAGGAGACCATCCCGAGCAGAGACGGATCAGCAGCTCCGAGATGTCCCCAACTGATGCACAGGCGAGTGGTCCACCCGGGCTCCCGACTCTGGACAGCCAGCACTTCATCCGTGGCCACCGGACCTGTACCCCGCCCTCCCACAAGGGAGAGCAGAAAAGAAAAGAAACGGCAGATCAACTGGTGTAAAAACAGGGGTCTATTTAAAGGGTAGAGTATACAAATACGTTTTAATACGTTACAATGATACATGTCAATAAGTACTTTATTGACATGTATCATTTCCAGGTGTTTGTGGGCCAGATAAAATGTTGCGGCGGGCAAGATCCTTGAGTTTGACACCTTTGATCTACTAACCCTGTTTCCACATGAGTTGGGAAATTGTGTTAGATGTAAATATAAACAGAATACAATGATTTGAAAATCCTTTTCAACCCATATTCAGTTGAATATGCTACAAAGACAACATATTTGATGTTCAAACTCATAAACTTAATTTTTTTTGCAAATAATAATTAACTTAGAATTTCATGGCTGCAACACGTGCCAAAGTAGTTGGGAAAGGGCATGTTCACCACTGTGTTACATCACCTTTTCTTTTAACAACACTCAATAAACGTTTGGGAACTGAGGAAACTAATTGTTGAAGCTTTGAAAGTGGAATTCTTTCCCATTGTTGTTTTATGTAGAGCTTCAGTCCTTCAACAGTCCGGGGTCTCTGCTGTCGTATTTTACGCTTAATAACACGCCACAAATTTTCGATGGAAGACATGTCTGAACTGCAGGCGGGCCAGGAAAATACCCGCACTCTTTTACTACAAAGCCACGCTGTTGTAATACGTGGCTTGTCATTGTCTTGCTGAAATAAGCAGGGGCGTCCATGATAACGTTGCTTGGATGACAACATATGTTGCTCCAAAACCTGTATGTACCTTTCAGCATTAATGGTGCCTTCACAGATGTGTAAGTTACCCATGCCTTGGGCACTAATACACCCCCATACCATCACACATGCTGGCTTTTCAACTTTTAACCTATAACAATCCGGATGGTTATTTTCCTCTTTGTTCCGGAGGACACCACGTCCACAGTCTCCAAATATAATTTGAAATTTGGACTCGTCAGACCACAGAACACTTTTCTACTTTGCATCAGTCCATCCTAGATGAGCTCGGGCCCAGCGAAGCCAGCGGCGTTCCTGGGTGTTGTTGATAAATGGGTTTGGCTTGCTTTAACTTGCACTTACAGAAATAGCAACCAGTGGCAAACAGTGGTTTTATGCAGTGTTCCTGAGCCCATGTGGTGATATCCTTTACACACTGATGTCGGTTTTTGATGCAGTACCGCCTGAGGGATCAAAGGTCCGTAATATCATCGCTTACGTGCAGTGATTTCTCCAGATTCTCTGAACTTTTTGATGATTTTACGGACCGTAGATGGTAAAATCCCTAAATTCCTTGCAATAGTTCGTTGAGAAATGTTGTTCTAAAACTGTTTGACTATTTGCTTACAAAGTGGTGACCCTCACCCCATCCTTGTTTGTGAATTACTTAGCATTTCATGGAAGCTGTTTTTATAGCCAATCATGGCACCCACCTGTTCCCAAATAGCCTGCACACCTGTGGGATGTTCAAAATAAGTGTTTGATGAGCATTCCTCAACTTTATCAGTATTTCTTGCCACCTTTCCCAAATTCTTTGTCACGTGTTGCTGGCATCAAATTCTAAAGTTAATGATTATTTGCAAAAAAAAATAAGTTTATGAGTTTGAACATCAAATATGTTGTCTTTGTAGCTTATTCAACTGAATATGGGTTGAAAAGGATTTGCAAATCATTGTATTCTGTTTATATTTACATCTAACACAATTTCCCAACTCATATGGAAACAGGGTTTGTATATGAAAAGGAAGTGTATGGAATGTAGATGTTTTAAAACACACTAAAATCTCCCAATCAGCAAATTATTGCATCTGCTTTGCTGAGTAAGCATATTGCAGCTTGCTGCTAGAGAGATACAGAATTAGTAACACGCCAAAATCAGAATAAAATAGAAACTATCTCGTTATATGCGGTATTATTGAAGCAACATCAGCATCATCATTTATGTTTGGGTTCATAACTTTCTCTTGTTGAGCAAATCCACATTCCAGAAAGAGGACGTGTTATTCTGCGGGTAAGAAGGGACGCCATTGTTTTCATAAGATTACGGCCGCTTATAGAAGCCAAGTATTTATTCATCCCGTAGCACGCAGGAACAGAGTGCGCCAAATCCTAGGAGAGTTCCTTCTCCATCAGAGACCAAGTGATTGTTTTTGGAGGCAGGTTAGTTTTGTGACGTGATGATGTTCTCCTCTTGGATGTGACATCTTTTACACTGGAGAATCTGTGCTTTCCTTCCAGAATCTTAACTAAGGAACATCGATTCATCTTAATGGACAAAAAAAACATAGTTCCTTTGTAATATTTGCCTGTGCAATGCGCTGAATGTTGTGTTCGTTAGAAATAACGAACACAGTAAAACCTCTTGGACATTTTTAACCGAATTATTATTCAATATTTGATCAATTATTGCTGTACATCCTGCATTTATTTTGTGTAATTTAAAAAAATTCTGTATTTAATTACTATACAGCATTATTCACGTGTGAATAATATAAATACAGTCTATTATACAGCATTTTTCACATGTGAATAATATAAATACAGTCTTATTATACAGCATTATTCACATGTGAATAATATAAATACAGTCTATTATACAGCATTTTTCACATGTGAATAATATAAATACAGTCTATTATACAGCATTTTTCACATGTGAATAATATAAATACAGTCTTATTATACAGCATTATTCACATGTGAATAATATAAATACAGTCTATTATACAGCATTATTCACATGTGAATAATATGAATACAGTCTATTATACAGCATTATTCACATGTGAATAATATAAATACAGTCTATTATACAGCATTATTCACATGTGAATAATATAAATACAGTCTATTATACAGCATTATTCACATGTGAATAATATAAATACAGTCTATTATACAGCATTTTTCACATGTGAATAATATAAATACAGTCTATTATACAGCATTATTCACATGTGAATAATATAAATACAGTCTATTATACAACATTTTTCACATGTGAATAGTATAAATACAGTCTATTATACAGCATTATTCACATGTGAATAATATAAATACAGTCTATTATACAGCATTTTTCACATGTGAATAATATAAATACAGTCTATTATACAGCATTATTCACATGTGAATAATATAAATACAGTCTATCATACAACATTTTTCACATGTGAATAATATAAATACAGTCTATTATACAGCATTATTCACATGTGAATAATATAAATACAGTCTATTATACAGCATTATTCACATGTGAATAATATAAATACAGTCTATTATACATTATTATTCACATGTGAATAATATAAATAGAGTCTATTATACAGCATTATTCACATGTGAATAATATAGGGATAGGTTGATTGGCAACACTAAATTGGCCCTAGTGTGTGAATGTGAGTGTGAATGTTGTCTGTCTATCTGTGTTGGCCCTGCGATGAGGTGGCGACTTGTCCAGGTTGTACATCGCCTTCCGCTCGATTGTAGCTGAGATAGGCACCAGCTCCCCCCGTGACCCCAAAGGGAATAAGTGGTATAAAATGGATGGATGGATGGATGGAATGTGTTAATTCCACCACAGTATATTGTCTGATATTGGACAATATCGGACATCTCAAAAAATACTCCAATCGGGACCAGGACTCAATCTTCACCAAGGTCTTGCACCACCGTGTTGTTGTGGCCCTGTGATACTTGAAAGCCGTTCTAGGTTGAATCCCGCATGCTATGATCTCTGAGCTCTGCTATTTTCTCACTTGTATGAATGACCTGCTTCTCCGTGGCAATATCTGCCAACAAGTTCTTACCTGTCGGGTCCCTTCACTTCTTCACCTCCGCTCCCGCCTTGGCGGTCCTCCCGACACTCAACTTTAATAACATGCCGAGAAATACTTCACACTGACCATAAATGTATTATCTCTGAGGCCCTTGAGGGACTTGACACTTCACCAGTCCTCCATTTGATTTAAAGTTCACCTTATCCCTGAAAGACCTCTCCCTGGCATTCATGGGTTTTTTTCCACCAGCTTCTTTGGGAAAGAACTGTCCCATTGATTTCTGACACCCTCCTGTTGTGATGAGTGGTTTCAGTTTCAGGAACCTTCCGGCGACAGCCTTGAATAATCCTTTCCAGTGAGAGGAAACGCAGCTTTTGCCATCGTGCTCTTAGACAGAGTCTTTGGGGCATTGGGAGTTAAAGTTAAAGTACCAATGATTGTCACACACACCAGGTGGGGTGAAATTTGTCTTCTGTATTCGACCCATCCCCTTGTTCACCCCCTGGGAGGTGATGGGGAGCAGTGAGCAGCAGCAGTGCCACGCCCTGGAATAATTTTTGGTGATTTAACCCCCAATTCCAACCTTTGATGCTGATTGCCAAGCAGAAAGGTAATGTGTCCCATTTTTTATAGTCTTTGGTACGACTCGGCTGGGGTTTGAACTCACAACTGTTGTGTTTAACTAAGAGGAGTGACGGCAAACGGACGCCAGGTGGCAGTAATGTCCAAAGATTCAGTTTTATGTAAAGTAAATATATATATAATAAGAATAATAAACAATACTAATGAATAAAACAAGGAAATGTAGTGTGACAAAAACTCAAGAGTGTATGGTGTAAGACTATGTGTGTAGATTAACTAGAGTGTGTCTTACAAAAGTGTTGACGAGAGCGAAGGAACGAGGAAGTCCATGGGACAGGCAGGATCAGAGGGCGAGAGAGAGGCGTCGAGGAACGAGGGAGGCAGTCGAAAAACCAAGAAGCGCGGGGGAGAAAGGGAAGATCCAGAAGCACAAGGCGCAACAGGGATGCCACACAGGAAAGGTAAAGCTGATTATACTCCGGGGCCGGTATGCCAGGTAGTCCAGGCTTATGAAGGCAGGTCCTCCATTGCGGGCAGGTGTGGTGATTGTCCGTGAACGATTGCAGCTGGCGGCTGCTGCAGGGCGGACACGCACGCGGCTCATCCCTGGATGTGTGCGCCCGTGGGCGTGTCCCGAGGTGCGCACAGACGGATGAGCGGCGCTGGCTGGAGTCTGAACCGTAACAACAACCTACCGATCTGTTGGATCCACTATAGACTGGACTTTCGCAATATTATGTCAGACCCACTCGATGTCCATTGCATCCGGTCTCCTCTAGACAGGGGAGACTGGGTGCTTGGAAACCCACGGACAACATAGCTCTTAAGATCATTGGGATACGCAAACTACTCTACCACCATAAGGTGGCAACTCAAGAGAGGAGAAGTGACATATGGGAGGAAAAACTCGGAATTGACCTGCAATACGAACATAGCCTCGGTTCACAGTCAATCCCGTTTCTGTCATCGCCCTTCGGACAATCCGACTGATGTCGACATAGGCGGCGTCGACGTAAACAAAACGAGCCACACTTGTGACTTTCACCATGCGTCGACATCCTGAGATTGGGGAGTGATAAAGTTTTGAACCTACGGCAGTTTGTTTTATTTTGTTTAAAGTACCACTGATAGTCACACTGGGTGTGGTGAAATTAACCTCTGCATTTGACCCATCCCCTTGTTCTGCCCCCTAGGAGGTGATTGGTTCATATTGTCATGACCACCACCTCCAAAACCATCAAATCTAGACTCCAAACATCCCAGAGCAAAGGGAACAGGTGGTAAAGGTGAACAGCACCCTCTCAGTAAGCTGTGGAGTCTCCCAAGGCAGTATACTACGACCTTTACTGTTCCTATTATCCGTAAACATGTCATCAGCATGCCACTGTCAATTGTTCCTGTTTGCGGATGACTCGCCCTGCTGGTGTCCGGCAAGGACAAGTCACAGGTGGAAAAAATCCTCAGTGCTGAACTCTGTAGAATTTGCACCTGGCTCACTGACAACAAGCTATCCATACACTTAGGTAAAACGGAATCCATCCTATTTGAGTCCCAAATCAACCTTAAGAAAGTCAGTGACTTCACTATAAAAGTGGGTGACATTGTTATCACCAGGAAAGATGAGATCACCTACCTAGGTTCCATTCTAGAGGCTAATCTTTCCTGTGATAAAATGGCAACCAAGGTGATCAAAAAGCTCAACCAAAGAACGAGATTCCTCCACAGAATCTCCTCTCTGGTCAACAAAAGCACCTTGAAGTTTCTAGCGGGAACTCTCGTCCAACCCTTTTTTCGAACACGCTTGCACCTCCTGGTACCCCAGCACCTCCAGAACCCTCAAATCTAGATTCCAAACATCCCAGAACAAGCTAGTCAGGTTAATAATAATAATAATAATAATAATAATAATAATGGATTAGATTTATAGTGCGCTTTTCTATTGTTAGATACTCAAAGCGCTCACAGAGAAGTGGGAAGCCATCATTCAATCACACCTGGTGGTGGTAAGCTACATCTGTAGCCACAGCTGCCCTGGGGTAGACTGACGTCTACGGCCCCTCCGACCACCACCAATCATTCTTTCATCATTCATTCACCAGTGTGAGCGGCACCGGGAGCAAAGGGTGAAGTGTCCTGCCCAAGAACACAACAGTAGCGACTTTTGATGTCAATAGGTGGGAAGCGAAACTGCAACCCTGAGGTTTCTGGCACGGCCGCTCTACCCACTACGCCATGCCGCCCCGAGGTTATATCTAGACCTCCACCCCAGATCACACCTCACTCCTACCCACTTCTCCAAAGTGGGCTGGCTCAGGGTGGAGGACAGTGTCAAACAACTTGCACTGAGCCTAGTCTATAAAATCCGCTACACCTCCCTGATACCGAAGTACCTGTCAAACTACTTCCATAACTTAAATGAGCGCCATAACCACAACACCAGGGGGGGCTCCACAAACCACGTCAAACCCAGATTCCGATCCAATAAAGGTCTTAACTCATTCTCCTTCTATGCCACATCAATATGGAATGTACTCCCAACAGGTGTAAAAGAAAGTGCATATCTATCCTCCTTCAAAACCGCACTAAAACAACACCTCCAGGCAACTTCAACTCTAGACTAACACGCTCCTCCATTCACATCCCACCTCCCTGGATTGTAAATAATCACATGTATATACTTGTTCTTACGCTATGTTCACCGCTCGCTGTACATATCCTACCAAGTGAGACCTACTCTGTTTCAATGTCTATTTCTCAGATGATATACAAACGACTGAAGTGCTGATATCAGCCAAACCTAACCCCTCACCCCAACCCCCAGGATGGTAAATAATGTAAATAATTGAATGTTTATACTCTGATTAACCTGTGTGATGACTGTATTATGCTGATAGTATATATTTGTACCATGAATTGATTAACATGGACCCCGACTTAAACAAGTTGAAAAACCTATTGGGGTGTTACCATTTAGTGGTCAATTGTACGGAATATGTACTGTTCTGTGCAATCTACTTATAAAAGTTTTAATCAATCAATCAATCAATCTGTCCATCCAGGTCATGTCTTTTGGGAGGGACGTAGTTTTTCTTGTATTTGAGGTCTATTTCTGTTTCAGCGCTCCTTCTTTTGTTTACTTTCCGCTCTGTTGAGCGCTGATTAATTTCACCTGCCTCTGATTAGTAATCAGAGAGCTCGCTAGACCGGTGTCGGCCTGCCTTCCTCGCAGGTTCATTGTTGTCACTGGCAACAGTAATGTTGAGAGCTTCTAAGGTTATTTTTTTTCCAAGTTTGCTGAGGCGACTAATGTACTTTCTTTTTGTTTCCTTGAGCTCCTGCATTTGTATTTTGTTTCGAGTCCAACGCGACCAGAAAAATACACATCTTTTAATTGTTTTCAGTCCCTCCAGGATTTTACAGGATTTTAAAAAAATTATTTTTGCTGCCTAAAATGCCCGATTTTGCGGTTTTGAGACTTATATTTAGTCAATGACATTGAATCAACCTGTGATTTTACAACTTTATTATCCACGTTTGAGGTGGAACATTAGATCACTTTTTCAACCTTTTCTGAGCCAAGGCAGGTTTTTTGCATTGAAAAAATCCAGAGCAGAAATAATTGAAAAATATAACTCAGTTGACAGTAAAAATTCGCAATTGTTGGATATGACTTAAAACCATAACCAAGCATGCATCACTATAACTCTTGTCTCAAATTAGGTGTACTGTCACCACCTGTCACATCACACCTTGACTTATTTGGACTTTTGTGCTGTTTTCTTAGGACTTTTTTGCTGTTTTCCTGCGTGTATTGTTTTACTTCCTGTCTTGCGCTCTTATTTTGATGGCTTTTTCTCTTTTGTTGGTATTTCCCTGTAGCAGTTTCATGTCTTCCTTTGAGCGATATTTCCCGCATAAACTTTGTTTTAGCAATCAAGAACATAGTTGTTTTTATCCACTTCTTCCACCCACTCTCAAACCTGTCTCCCACCTCGCTGCCTTCTTCCACCCACTCTCAAACCTGTCTCCCACCTCGCTGCCTTCTTCCACCCACTCTCAAACCTGTCTCCCACCTCCCTGCCTTCTTCCACCCACTCTCAAACCTGTCTCCCACCTCGCTGCCTTCTTCCACCCACTCTCAAACCTGTCTCCCACCTCGCTGCCTTCTTCCACCCACTCTCAAACCTGTCTCCCACCTCACTGCCTTCTTCCACCCACTCTCAAACCTGTCTCCCACCTCGCTGCCTTATGCCACCCACTCTCAAAGCTGTCTCCTACCTCACTGCCTTCTTCCACCCACTCTCAAAGCTGTCTCCTACCTCGCTGCCTTCTCCCACCCACTCTCAAACCTGTCTCCCACCTCGCTGCCTTCTTCCACCCACTCTCAAACCTGTCTCCCACCTCGCTGCCTTCTTCCACCCACTCTCAAACCTGTCTCCCACCTCCCTGCCTTCTTCCACCCACTCTCAAACCTGTCTCCCACCTCGCTGCCTTCTTCCACCCACTCTCAAACCTGTCTCCCACCTCGCTGCCTTCTTCCACCCACTCTCAAACCTGTCTCCCACCTCACTGCCTTCTTCCACCCACTCTCAAACCTGTCTCCCACCTCGCTGCCTTATGCCACCCACTCTCAAAGCTGTCTCCTACCTCACTGCCTTCTTCCACCCACTCTCAAAGCTGTCTCCTACCTCGCTGCCTTCTTCCACCCACTCTCAAAGCTGTCTCCTACCTCGCTGCCTTCTTCCACCCACTCTCAAACCTGTCTCCCACCTCGCTGCCTTCTTCCACCCACTCTCAAACCTGTCTCCCACCTCGCTGCCTTCTTCCACCCACTCTCAAACCTGTCTCCCACCTCCCTGCCTTCTTCCACCCACTCTCAAACCCTTCTCCCACCTCGCTGCCTTCTTCCACCCACTCTCAAACCTGTCTCCCACCTCGCTGCCTTCTTCCACCCACTCTCAAACCTGTCTCCCACCTCACTGCCTTCTTCCACCCACTCTCAAACCTGTCTCCCACCTCGCTGCCTTATGCCACCCACTCTCAAAGCTGTCTCCTACCTCACTGCCTTCTTCCACCCACTCTCAAAGCTGTCTCCTACCTCCCTGCCTTCTCCCACCCACTCTCAAACCTGTCTCCCACCTCGCTGCCTTCTTCCACCCACTCTCAAACCTGTCTCCCACCTCACTGCCTTCTACCACCCACTCTCAAACCTGTCTCCCACCTCGCTGCCTTCTACCACCCACTCTCAAACCTGTCTCCCACCTCGCTGCCTTCTTCCACCCACTCTCAAACTTGTCTCCCACCTCGCTGCCTTCTTCCACCCACTCTCAAACCTGTCTCCCACCTCGCTGCCTTCTACCACCCACTCTCAAACCTGTCTCCCACCTCGCTGCCTTCTTCCGCCCACTCTCAAACCTGTCTCCCACCTCGCTGCCTTCTTCCACCCACTCTCAAACCTGTCTCCCACCTTGCTGCCTTCTTCCACCCACTCTCAAACCTGTCTCCCACCTCACTGCCTTCTTCCACCCACTCTCAAACCTGTCTCCCACCTCGCTGCCTTCTTCCACCCACTCTCAAACCTGTCTCCCACCTCACTGCCTTATGCCACCCACTCTCAAAGCTGTCTCCTACCTCACTGCCTTCTACCACCCACTCTCAAACCTGTCTCCCACCTCGCTGCCTTCTTCCACCCACTCTCAAACCTGTCTCCCACCTCGCTGCCTTCTTCCACCCACTCTCAAACCTGGCTCCCACCTCGCTGCCTTCTACCACCCACTCTCAAACCTGTCTCCCACCTCGCTGCCTTCTACCACCCACTCTCAAACCTTTCTCCCACCTCGCTGCCTTCTTCCACCCACTCTCAAACCTGTCTCCCACCTCGCTGCCTTCTACCACCCACTCTCAAACCTGTCTCGCACCTCGCTGCCTTCTACCACCCAGTCTCAAACCTGTCTCCTACCTCGCTGCCTTCTACCACCCACTCTCAAACCTGTCTCCCACCTCGCTGCCTTCTACCACCCACTCTCAAACCTGTCTCCCACCTCGCTGCCTTCTTCCACCCACTCTCAAACCTGTCTCCCACCTCGCTGCCTTCTTCCACCCACTCTCAAACCTGTCTCCCACCTCGCTGCCTTCTCCCACCCACTCTCAAACCTGTTTCCCACCTCGCTGCCTTCTCCCACCCACTCTCAAACCTGTCTCCCACCTCGCTGCCTTCTACCACCCACTCTCAAACCTGTCTCCCACCTCGCTGCCTTCTTCCACCCACTCTCAAACCTGTCTCCCACCTCGCTGCCTTCTCCCACCCACTCTCAAACCTGTCTCCCACCTCGCTGCCTTCTCCCACCCACTCTCAAACCTGTCTCCCACCTCGCTGCCTTCTCCCACCCACTCTCAAACCTGTCTCCCACCTCGCTGCCTTCTTCCACCCACTCTCAAACCTGTCTCCCACCTCGCTGCCTTCTACCACCCACTCTCAAACCTGTCTCCCACCTCGCTGCCTTCTACCACCCACTCTCAAACCTTTCTCCCACCTCGCTGCCTTCTTCCACCCACTCTCAAACCTGTCTCCCACCTCGCTGCCTTCTACCACCCACTCTCATACCTGTCTCGCACCTCGCTGCCTTCTACCACCCACTCTCAAACCTGTCTCCCACCTCGCTGCCTTCTTCCACCCACTCTCAAACCTGTCTCCCACCTCGCTGCCTTCTTCCACCCACTCTCAAACCTGTCTCCCACCTCGCTGCCTTCTTCCACCCACTCTCAAACCTGTCTCCCACCTCGCTGCCTTCTACCACCCACTCTCAAACCTGTCTCCCACCTCGCTGCCTTCTTCCACCCACTCTCAAACCTGTCTCCCACCTCGCTGCCTTCTTCCACCCACTCTCAAACCTGTCTCCCACTTCGCTGCCTTCTCCCACCCACTCTCAAACCTGTCTCGCACCTCGTTGCCTTCTACCACCCACTCTCAAACCTGTCTCCCACCTCGCTGCCTTCTTCCACCCACTCTCAAACCTGTCTCCCACCTCGCTGCCTTCTACCACCCACTCTCAAACCTGTCTCCCACCTCGCTGCCTTCTTCCACCCACTCTCAAACCTGTCTCCCACCTCACTGCCTTCTACCACCCACTCTCAAACCTGTCTCCCACCTCGCTGCCTTCTTCCACCCACTCTCAAACCTGTCTCCCACCTCGCTGCCTTCTACCACCCACTCTCAAACCTGTCTCCCACCTCGCTGCCTTCTTCCACCCACTCTCAAACCTGTCTCCCACCTCGCTGCCTTCTTCCACCCACTCTCAAACCTGTCTCCCACCTCGCTGCCTTCTTCCACCCACTCTCAAACCTGTCTCCCACCTCGCTGCCTTCTTCCACCCACTCTCAAACCTGTCTCCCACCTCACTGCCTTCTTCCACCCTCTCTCAAACCTGTCTCCCACCTCGCTGCCTTCTACCACCCACTCTCAAACCTGTCTCCCACCTCGCTGCCTTCTTCCACCCACTCTCAAACCTGTCTCCCACCTCGCTGCCTTCTTCCACCCACTCTCAAACCTGTCTCCCACCTCGCTGCCTTCTTCCACCCACTCTCAAACCTGTCTCCCACCTCGCTGCCTTCTTCCACCCACTCTCAAACCTGTCTCCCACCTCACTGCCTTCTTCCACCCTCTCTCAAACCTGTCTCCCACCTCGCTGCCTTCTACCACCCACTCTCAAACCTTTCTCGAGTGCCAGTAGTGTCCGTGGCGATACTGTTGCAGAAGGTTTTCAAGCTCATTGGAGGATTTTTCCTTTCAATTTGTTGGTCAATCATTTAAAGTTTACTTATACAGTGATAGTGACACTACACTCTATGATAGTGACACTACACTTTATGATAGTGACACCACACTTTGATAGTGACACTATTCTTCATGATAGTGAGTCTACACTTTATGATAGTGACACCACACTTAATGATAGTGACACTATACTTCATGATAGTGATACTACACTTTGATAGTGACACAAGTGATGTTAAGTTTAATGATAGTGACACTACACTTTGTAATTGTGAGACTATACAATTTATGATAGTGACACTATACTTCATGATAGTAAGTCTACACTTTATGATAATGACACAAGTGACATTAAGTTTAATGACAGTGACACTACACTTAATGAGAGTGAGTCTACACTTCAACAATTAATTTCCTCAGTTCCCAAACGTTTATTGAGTGTTGTTAAAAGAAAAGGTGATGTAACACAGTGGTGAACATGCCCTTTCCCAACTATTTTGGCACGTGTTGCAGCCATGAAATTCTAAGTTAATTATTATTTGCAAAAAAAATTATCTTTATGAGTTTGAACATCAATATGTTGTCTTTGTAGTGTATTCAACTGAATATGGGTTGAAAAGGATTTTCAAATCATTGTATTCGGTTTATATTTACATCTAACACAATTACCCAATTCATATGGAAACGGGGACTGTAGTACTGGTATACCGTACAACCCTAGTTCAAAGCTTATAAATTGGGTTTTTATTACATCATGAAAGCCCTTTAGACATGAAATAACCGCATAGTCACCTTTACTTTTGTTGAATCCAATATATTAACGAGGCTGAGCCAATCAGTGGCCACGATACTGAACAGTCTGGTTTTGTCTCCTGTGTAGGCCAATATTACGGTAGTGTTGATATTTTGAGTTTATGAAGCCAGTTTTATGCATACAAATGCTTATTTTAGGCCAAAACAGATTGAATATGCTTAAAAAATATTTAAAAAATCTGTCTGTGGAGGTTGCCCTCCAAGGGGTTCTTTGGACCCCCAAGCACCGACATAAGAACCCGTTTCTGGTTCACAATACAGTTTTATTTTGCCAATGAAGTCTCTTGGTTGCTTTCCATGCAACAGCAATTTTGTGGCTGTCAGTCTTGCTCTCACTCTCCCCCAGCTCCAACCAACACTTTCCTCCAGGCTGCTGCTTATACAGAGCGACAGGTGGTTAGACAACAAGGTCCAGCTGGGCCATCTACGCACCTGTCGCTGACTTCGAGGCGTGTCCGGGCACACCCCGTTCCGCTGCAGGCCCGCAGGCCACACCCCCTTCCACACTCTCCCTTTGCCAAGTTTGCAGATGACAGCTGTAGCGGGACGCATCACATCGAGGATGAGTCCGAGGACAGGGAGGTGGAATATCTGAAGGATTGGTGCAAACTCAACAGCTTTTACATCCATGTTCCCGCCACAATGTGTGGTGGAGCGCACCCCCAGCGCCATCATAGCGGTGTGGGCACAGCAGGACAGGAAGTCACTGCACAGGGTGTGGAGCAGCTTGCCCGCCACCACAGACGTCACACCTCAGGACTGTCTGCATCCCCAAGGATCCCACCCACCCTGCACACCCTCCCCTCAGGCAGGAGACTGCGGAGCATTCGAGGTAGGACCACCAGACTGTGGAACAGTTTCTTTACGCAAGGTGTTAGACTGCTGCTCTGTAGCCATGGATACCAATCTCCCAGCACTCCTTCTCCCATCCCTTTGGTTTTTACATTCTATTTGGACAACAGAATCACAATATATTCTCTTTTTCTATTAATTCTATTCTATGCTATTTAAAACCTATTGAAACTATATACATAGTATAGGATAGGTCTTTATTGTCATTGCAACAAGTACAACAAAACTTTGTTTTCAGCACAAACCTGTTCAAAATTAGACAAACAGTGTTCAGGGTTACAGAACAGGAACGCTGATGGGTCGCCACAAGGCACCCCGTAAAAGATGGGGGAAAAGGTAAAACGCTGGGGAAGGATGAGTAAAAAAATACGATCTAGACTGGGCTTCTAAGGGGGGTCTAGTCTGGAGTGGGAAAAAAACCTCCATAGCAAAGCACATATAAATATTACAACGTACATCTCCAGATTTAAAAAAGTTTGGGGACCCCTGCACTTGGTAAACAAACCACGGTGCGTTCAATGACTTGCAAAATCTGTTCAATGGAAACAGTGGGATTTATAACAATCAGGAAGGTTTGTGTCACGTTTGTCCTCCTACAGAAACCATATTAAAACAAAAAATATAGTTTTTCCCTCATCTTTTTCCATTTTTCATACATTTCTGAAAAAGCTCCACTAGGGCGGCGCAAAAGAGCCGCTCGTGGCTCGAAAGCTGTGCGTTGCTGACCCCGGAGCTAGGTGAATGCAGCGTCTTTGCAGGTACCTCAGCACAACGGACTAAGAATACGTGTAAGATTTTCTATTTTGGGCGGTATAGCTCGATTGGTAGAACGGCTGTGCCAGCAACTTTAGGGTTCCAGGTTCGATCCCTGCTTCCGCCATCCGAGTCACTGCCGTTGTGTCCTTGGACAAGACGCTTAACCCACCTGCTCCCCGTTCCACCCACACTGGTTTAAATGGAACTTAGATATTGGGTTCACCTATGTAAAGCGCTTTGAGTCACTAGAGAAAAGCCCTATATAAATATAAGTCACTTCACTTCAGCTATATAGCAAGAGAGGGAGGGGAGTGAGGGGTCATGGTGGCAGGCCGCAGCTCTCAGGCGCTACCCATCCTTCCATCACCCCTATGGGATTTGCGTCGAGGGCGTTGGATTGGGATGCATGTTTGTGTGTAAGCCTGCAGTTTGTCTCTGTTCCGCGGCCTTGATGTCGTGCAGTTGCTAGTTCAAAGTCAACGACAACAGCCAAGGGGAGAAAAAACAAAAACAACTCATAGCCATAGTACACATCCCTCGTACATGTGTGTAAGAGTTAAACATCAAAGAAAACAAAGGACATGAAAGACATTAAAGCAGCGGAGCTGATACAACCAGCCACTTCTACATACAGCTATGACTAAAAAGTAAAAGAAACATATACACTGTGGTGATGAGAGACAAGAAGGGAGTTGGTTGTGTCTTCGCCGCACTGTCCTTCAGGAGAGTCTCAAAACCAGGAAAACAGTCCAAGTTAGAATGTTTTGTATACGAATGAAAATAAAATTTGCTTTTCACTCTAAATTGTCTATGACTTGTCCTCAAACCTGCGGGACAGACAGTCCGATGTGGAGCAGACGGCGTCCACAAAGTACATCCGTACATGACATGACAATCAACAATGTCCCCACAAAGAAGGAGTCCGTCCGCACAACTTAGTCTTGATCGCGAAAACAAAGCAGGTCCGGGGAATAGCATTCAAGGAAGACATTAAACTGTAACGGGAAAATACCAATAAAAGAGGAAAATCCACCAAAAAGTCACAGGAAAACACCCAAAAACTCAGGTAGTGACAGGACACCTACGTTGAGACAAGAGCTATAGTCATGCATGCTTGGTTATGCTTTGATTTCATATCAAACAATTGCCAGAACAACTTTTTATTGTCAGTATCAGCTACTGAATTTCATTTTTTTATGTTTTCTGCTGGTGGTTTGCCTCGGAATTTTTTCAATGAAAAAAAATGTGCCTTGGGTAAGAAAAGGTTGAAAAACACTGACTTATCGTGTTAAGCAATGCCAGCTAAGACTTATCTGAGAGCCAGATGCAGTCGTCAAAAGTGCCACATCTACATACAGCTATGAATAAAAAGTAAAAGAAGCATATACACTGTGGTGATGAGAGACAAGAAGGGAGTTTGTTGTGTCTTCGTCGCACTGTCCTTCAGGAGAGTCTCGAAACCAGGAAAACAGTCCAAGTTGGAACGTTTTGTATATGAATGAAAATAAAATTCGCTTTTCACTCTAAATTGTCTATACTTGTCCTCAAACCTGCGGGACAGACAGACCGATGTGGAGCAGACGGCGTCCACAAAGTACATCCGTACATGACATGACAACAATTATCTGAGAGCCAGATGCAGTCGTCAAAAGTGCCACATCTGGTCTATTTGATGCTTTTCATTCCTGCGGCCAACCTGCAGGCACCAACTGCAAACATCCTCCTCCCAGTCCTCCCCAGGGCTCTCCTTCTAACACTAATTCAGCACCTCTGTTTGAAACTTGTTGTATTCACACCTTTCTGTGATGCTGCTGCAAAGGTGATTACAGACCACATTTCCACTAAAGCGAAGAAGCACGGGGACACAAAAGGACGCCCATCTGTTCTGTCTTGGCAAGAAGCAGCGGCTTGTTTATTACCACCTCTATTGTTCTGCTTTGTAGAAATACCACATTTCAGCTATTTGAATTAAATCCAATTTAGAACACACTTAGCAGTAATTCCATCTGTATTTTCAAAAATGTTTTGTAAACACCCTTCTTCATCATCTGACCATCAGTATGAGTTCAGGAGTAATTGATCTACATCCCTAGCAGTGATGGACTTTGTAGAAAACATAACTACAGCAATAGAAAACTAGCAACACACCGTTGGAGTATTTATTGACTTATGTAAAGCTAACTCTTCATTATACCCCCCCCCCCCTGTGCGTCGGTTGAGGTGAGCGGGATGCATATTTAGGGATGCATGGGATTCTGGGTATTTGTTCTGTTGTGTTTATGTTGTGTTACAGTGCGTATGTTCTCCCGAAATGTGTTTTTCATTCTTGTTTGTTGTGGGTTCACAGTGTGGCGCATATTAGTAAGAGGGCTAAAGTTGTTTATGTCACAACCCTCAGTGTAACCTGTATGGCTGTTGACCAAGTATGCCTTGCAGCCTTTTCTGTGTATTAATTAAAGTCACAGACTACATTTGACCGGCCGGCACGCAGATAATTTGGTGAAAAAGTGGGCGCGACGGCATGTTATAGAGGACGTCAAAGGCATTGCCACCACGGCATGCCCTCAGTATTGTTGTCCGGGTTTGAATCGGGGAATTTTTACCCCGGGAGAGGAACTGATATCTTGCAACCTTCCGGAAAATCGAGGGGTCGGCAAGTATGCAGCTGAGCCACATCAGAGAGCTCAAAGAGCCATGGGTTGCCGACCCCTGCTCTAAGTGGACACCTCAGTCATTTTTTATCTTAGCAAATCCAAGAAGAATCTTGTAGCATTCACTACTTTGCTGGCAAGAAGACTCGTTGTGCTAAATTGGAAGGCAACAGCGCCTCCTTGTCTCACCCGCCAGATTAAAGATGTTCTGTTTTTTACTCAAACTGGAAGGAATTAGGCTGACATTGAACGGTTGTTCTCCAATTCAACCTCAATTGAAAAGCAATCAAAAGGTAGATCATTGATGAGCCTTTTGTTTGCTTTTGTGAATTGCTGCACCGTGTTGGGCACATTCAGGAGTGCGGTGCTCTGTGGCTTCTTGTCAATATCTGCATGTGTGTTTGACTGATTACTGTTTGGATTTTTTCTGGAATTTATTATTTTTATTTTATTTTATTGCATTTATAATTTTTGTAGTTTACTTGTTTCAGGGAAAAAAAAAAAACATTTTAAATATGTTTAATTGTCCTTCCGGACTGTCTACTTAAACAATCCAATAAACATAGGTTTAAAACGTTTTTTTTCTTCAGGCTTTCATGTTCTAAAGAAAAGGCCTTGAGTTTGACGCCCATGCCCAACTCGGAACACACCGTTTATAGCTGATTGTTGACACAGATTGGATATGTTTTTGCCAGACATATTAGGTCCATGAGTGCTAAATATTATAAACGTATCACTTTCCTCGGGCACTGTTCCCCTAGCATTCAAAAAAGCGGTCTCCTTAAAAGACCTAACCTCGATCCTGACCTCATGGTAAACTACCGACCGGTGTCTCACCTTCCCTTTATTTCGAAAATCCTCGAAGAAATTGTTGCAGAGCAGCTAAATGAACACTTAGCGTCTAACAATCTATGTGAAACCTTTCAATCCGGTTTCAGAGCAAATCACGCCACGGAGACAGCCCTCGCAAAAATGACTAATGATCTATTGCTGACGATGGATTCTGATGCGTCATCTATGTTGCTGCTCCTCGATCTTAGCTCTGCTTTTGATACCGTCGATCATAATATTTTATTAGAGCGTATCAAAACACGAATTGGTATGTCGGACTTAGCCATGTCTTGGTTTAACTCTTATCTTACTGACAGGGTGCAGTGTGTCTCCCATAACAATGTGACCTCGGACTATGTTAAGGTAACGTGTGGAGTTCCCCAGGGTTCGGTCCTTGGCCCTGCACTCTTCAGCATCTACATGCTGCCGCTAGGTGACATCATACGCAAATACGGTGTTAGCTTTCACTGTTATGCTGATGACACCCAACTCTACATGCCCCTAAAGCTGACCAACACGCCGGATTGTAGTCAGCTGGAGGCGTGTCTTAATGAAATTAAACAATGGATGTCCGCTAACTTTTTGCAACTCAACGCCAAAAAAACGGAAATGCTGATTATCGGTCCTGCTAGACACCGACCTGTATTTAATAATA
Source organism: Nerophis ophidion (assembly GCF_033978795.1). Lineage (NCBI taxonomy): Eukaryota > Metazoa > Chordata > Actinopteri > Syngnathiformes > Syngnathidae > Nerophis > Nerophis ophidion. The sequence goes on from NC_084622.1 coordinate 51,878,967, forward strand.
CAACTCTAACATTTGACAACCAAATAATAAAACAAGGTGACTCAGTAAAGAATCTGGGTGTTATCTTCCACCCAACTCTCTCCTTTGAGGCACACATTAAAAGCGTTACTAAAACGGCTTTCTTTCATCTCCGTAATATCGCTAAAATGCGCTCCATTCTGTCCACTAAAGACGCCGAAATCATTATCCATGCGTTTGTTACGTCTCGCCTCGATTACTGTAACGTATTATTTTCGGGTCTCCCCATGTCTAGCATTAAAAGATTACAGTTGGTACAAAATGCGGCTGCTAGACTTTTGGCAAGAACAAGAAAGTTTGATCACATTACGCCTGTACTGGCTCACCTGCACTGGCTTCCTGTGCACTTAAGATGTGACTTTAAAGTTTTACTACTTACGTATAAAATACTACACGGTCTAGCTCCATCCTATCTTGCCGATTGTATTGTACCATATGTCCCGGCAAGAAATCTGCCTTCAAAGGACTCCGGCTTATTAGTGATTCCTAAAGCCCAAAAAAGGTCTGCGGGCTATAGAGCGTTTTCCGTTCGGGCTCCAGTACTCTGGAATGCCCTCCCGGTAACAGTTCGAGATGCTACCTCAGTAGAAGCATTTAAGTCTCACCTTAAAACTCATCTGTATACTCTAGCCTTTAAATAGACCTCCTTTTTAGACCAGTTGATCTGCCGCTTCTTTTCTTTTCTCCACTGCTCCCCTCTCCCTTGTTGAGGTGGGGCACAGGTCCAGTGGTCATGGATAAAGTGCTGGCTGTCCAGGGTCGGGACCCGGGGTGGACCGCTCGCCTGTGCATCGGTTGGGGACATCTCTGCACCGCTGGCCCATCTCCACTCAAGATGATCTCCTGCTGTGCCCACTATGGACTGGACTCACATTATTATGTTGGATCCACTATGGACGGGACTCTCACTATTATGTTAGATCCACTATGGACTGGACTCTCACTATTATGTTAGATCCACTATGGACTGGACTCTCACTATTAGATCCGTTATGGACGGGACTCTCACTATTATGTTAGATCCACTATGGACTGGACTCTCTCACTATTATGTTAGATCCACTACGGACTGGACTCCCACTATTATGTTAGATCAACTATGGACTGGACTCTCACTATTATGTTAGATCCACTATGGACTGGACTCTCACTATTATGTTAGATCCACTATGGAATGGACTCTCACTATTATGTTAGATCCACTATGGACTGGACTCTCACACTATTATGTTAGATCCACTATGGACTGGACTCTCATACTATTATGTTAGATCCACTACTGACTGGCCTCTCACACTATTATGTTAGATCCACTATGGACTGGACTCTCACACTATTATGTTAGATCCACAATGGACTGGACTCCCACACTATTATGTTAGATCCACTATGGACTGGACTCTCACTATTATGTTAGATCCACTATGGACTGGACTCTCACACTATTATGTTAGATCCACTATGGACTGGACTCTCACACTATTATGTTAGATCCACTATGGACTGGACTCTCACACTATTATGTTAGATCCACAATGGACTGGACTCTCACACTATTATGTTAGATCCACTATGGACTGGACTCTCACTATTATGTTAGATCCACTATGGACTGGACTCTCACACTATTATGTTAGATCCACTATAGACTGGACTCTCACTATTATGTTAGATCCACTATGGACTGGACTCTCACACTATTATGTTAGATCCACTATGGACAGGACTCTCACTATTATGTTGGATCCACTATGGACTGGACTCTCACTATTATGTTAGATCCACCAAAGGACTGAACTCTCACTATTATGTTAGATCCACTATGGACTGGACTCTCACACTATTATGTTAGATCCACTATGGACTGGACTCTCACACTATTATGTTAGATCCACTATGGACTGGACTCTCACACTATTATGTTAGATCCACTATAGACTGGACTCTCACTATTATGTTAGATCCACTATGGACTGGACTCTCACACTATTATGTTAGATCCACTATGGACAGGACTCTCACTATTATGTTAGATCCACTATGGACTGGACTCTCACTATTATGTTAGATCCACCAAAGGACTGAACTCTCACTATTATGTTGGATCCAGTATGGACTGGACTCTCATGTTAGATCCACCAAAGGACTGAACTCTCACTATTATGTTAGATCCACTATGGACTGGACTCTCACACTATTATGTTAGATCCACTATGGACTGGACTCTCACACTATTATGTTAGATCCACTATAGACTGGACTCTCACTATTATGTTAGATCCACAATGGACTGGACTCTCACACTATTATGTTAGATCCACTATGGACTGGACTCTCACTATTATGTTAGATCCACTATGGACTGGACTCTCACACTGTTATGTTAGATCCACTATGGACTGGACTCTCACACTATTATGTTAGATCCACTATGGACTGGACTCTCACACTATTATGTTAGATCCACTATGGACTGGACTCTCACACTATTATGTTAGATCCACTATAGACTGGACTCTCACTATTATGTTAGATCCACTATGGACTGGACTTTCACACTATTATGTTAGATCCACTATGGACAGGACTCTCACTATTATGTTAGATCCACTATGGACTGGACTCTCACTATTATGTTAGATCCACCAAAGGACTGAACTCTCACTATTATGTTGGATCCAGTATGGACTGGACTCTCACACTATTATGTTAGATCCACTATGGACTGGACTCTCACACTATTATGTTAGATCCACTATGGACTGGACTCTCACACTATTAAGTTAGATCCACTACGGACTGGACTCTCACACTATTATGTTAGATCCACTATAGACTGGACTCTCACTATTATGTTAGATCCACTATGGACTGGACTCTCACACTATTATGTTAGATCCACTATGGACAGGACTCTCACTATTATGTTAGATCCACTATGGACTGGACTCTCACTATTATGTTAGATCCACCAAAGGACTGAACTCTCACTATTATGTTAGATCCACTATGGACTGGACTCTCACACTATTATGTTAGATCCACTATGGACTGGACTCTCACACTATTATGTTAGATCCACTATGGACTGGACTCTCACACTATTATGTTAGATCCACTATGGACTGGACTCTCACACTATTATGTTAGATCCACTATGGACTGGACTCTCACACTATTATGTTAGATCCACTATGGACAGGACTCTCACTATTATGTTAGATCCACTATGGACTGGACTCTCACTATTATGTTAGATCCACCAAAGGACTGAACTCTCACTATTATGTTAGATCCAGTATGGACTGGACTCTCACACTATTATGTTAGATCCACTTGACATCCATCGCACCAGTCGCCCAGGGGGGGTCCCCAAATTTGCGGCCCCCTCCAAGGTTTCTCATTGTCATCCAATATGGTTGTGTTTTTTTTTGCCCTGATGTGGGATCTTAGACTTAGACTTCCTTTTTATTGCCATTCAAATGTAAAGTTTACAGTACAAATAAGAACGAAATTTTGTTGCATTAGCTCTTTGTAGTGCAGGATAAAAAAAAGCAATAAGGTGCAGATATAAATAAATAGATTACTGTACAAATAAATATATTGCACTTTTTCACATGCGTCCACGTTTATGGATGTATGTTATATTGTCTTTTTTATTCCAGCGAGTTAATCCATTTTGGGGGGGAGTTGAGGGGATAATTTAATTATGATGCCTTCAAGAGTCTTACGGCCTGAGGGAAGAAGCTGTTGCAGAACCTGGAGGTTCTGCTTCTTAGAGTCCAGCAGTGAAAACAGTCACTGGTGGGGGTGGGAGGAGTCTTTGCAGGTTTTCTGAGCCCTTGTCAGGCAGCGGCTTTTTGCGATCTCCTGGATAGGAGGAAGAGGAGTCCTGAAGATCTTTTCTGCCGTCCTCACCACTCTCTGGAGAGACTTCCAGTCCGAGGCATTGCAGGCTCCAGTCCAGACAGAGATGCTGAGCCGAGGATGTCATTGTGGTTTTTTGCTGCCCTTTGAGACACTTGGGATTTAGGGCTATATAAATGCACTCTGATTGATTGAGTGATTCGTTTTTGAATTGTTGAAGTACAGTCATTCCCAAACATGCTGGATATTTTGAAGTTAAACAGTTTGAATCAATTATGGAACTTTCAAGAATGTCCCATTGATTTCAATGGGAATTTCCCCCAAATTTGGTAAAATTTCAGGAAAAGCGGGAATTTTTTTTTGAAAATGGTAAAAACATACAACCTGGAATGGTCTGAATGAATTGAAATGGGTGGTGTTGAAATTTTTCAAATTGTTCGAGAAATGTTGAAGTAGAAACATGTTGAATTGAGAAATGATATTACGGAATTCCTGGAATTTCAGGAAAACCGGGAATTTTTCCAGTTCAAAATCAACTTTGTTTTTTTGTCGTGATTAAGAGGAACTTTTGGACAATGGAACCGTTGATATGTGCTGAAAAATGTGAATGCAGTAGTCGCCGGAAAAAAGGGTGGAAATATGGCTTTGGAAAAGTGGGGAATCCTGGAATTTTTTTTTATCTTAAAAAAATTATAGTTTGAATTTCGAATTAGTGGAATGTGCTGAAGGCAGAATGTGGAAATGGTGAAAGTTTGAAAAAAAATGGCCAGTTCTGGAAAATCTGGGAAATTTCCAAATAGGCTGAACAGTTTGAAGTTGTAACGGTTTGAATCGGGTGAAAAATGTGGAAATTGTGAAAGTTTGAAAAAAATGGCCATCCATCCATCCATCCATTTTCTACCGCTTATTCCCAATTCTGGGAAATCTGGGAAATTTCCAAATAGGCTGAACAGTTTGAAGTTTTAACGATTTGAATCGGGTGAAAAATGTGGAAGGTAAAGCTGGAGAAGAAGAAAAATGCTTTAGTACATTCACACAATAATGAAATGCATATAGTTAATTCCATCCATCCATCCATCCATTTTCTACCGTTTATCCCTTTTGGGGCCGTGGGGGGTGCTGTAGCCTATCTCAGCTGCAATCGGGCGGAAGACGGGGTACACCCTGGAGAAGTCACCACCTCTTCGCAGGGCTTATTGCAGTCTACACGTATCTCTTATGTGTGACTGCCATCATATTGCAGTCTACACTTATCTTTTGTGTGAATGCCATCATATTGCAGTCTACACTTATCTTTTATGTGTGAATGCCATCATATGGCAGTCTACACTTATCTTTTATGTGTGACTGCCATCATATTGCAGTCTACACTTATCTTTTGTGTGAATGCCATCATATTGCAGTCTACACTTATCTTTTATGTGTGACTGCCATCATATTACAGTCTACACTTATCTTTTGTGTGAGTGCCATCATATTGCAGTCTACACTTATCTTTTATGTGTGAATGCCATCATATGGCAGTCTACACTTATCGTTTATGTATGACTGCCATCATATTACAGTCTACATTTATCTTTTATCAGTGACTTCCATCATATTGCAGTCTACACTTATCTTTTATGTGTGAGTGCCGTCATATTACAGTCTACATTTATTTTTTATCAGTGACTGCCATCATATTGCAGTCTACACTTATCTTTTATGTGTGAGTGCCGTCATATTACAGTCTACATTTATTTTTTATCAGTGAATGCCATTATATTGCAGTCTACACTTATCTTTTATGTGTGAGTGCCGTCATATTACAGTCTACATTTATTTTTTATCAGTGACTGCCATCATATTGCAGTCTACACGTATCTTTTATGTGTGACTGCCGTCATATTACAGTCTACATTTATTTTTTATCAGTGACTGCCATCATATTGCAGTCTACACTTATCTTTTATGTGTGACTGCCATCATATTGCAGTCTACACGTATCTCTTATGTGTGACTGCCCTCATATTGCAGTCTACACTTATCTTTTATGTGTGACTGCCATCATACTGCAGTCTACACTTATCTCTTATGTGTGACTGCCATCATATTGCAGTCTGCACATACCTCTTATGTGTGACAGCCACCATATTGCAGTCTACACTTATATTTTATGTGTAACTGCCATCATACCGCAGTCTACACGTATCTCTTATGTGTGACTGCCATCATATTGCAGTCTACACGTATCTCTTATGTGTGACTGCCATCATATTGCAGTCTACATGTATCTCTTATGTGTGACTGCCATCATATTGCAGTCTACACTTATCTTTTATGTGTGAATGCCATCATATGGCAGTCTACACTTATCTTTTATGTGTGACTGCCATCATATTACAGTCTGCATTTATCTTTTATCAGTGACTGCCATCATATTACAGTCTACATTTATCTTTTATCAGTGACTGCCATCATATTGCAGTCTACACTTATCTTTTATGTGTGACTGCCATCATACTGCAGTCTACACTTATCTCTTATGTGTGACTGCCATCATATTGCAGTCTGCACATATCTCTTATGTGTGACTGCCATCTTATTGCGGTCTACACTTATCTTTTATGTGTGACTGCCATCATATTGCAGTCTACACTTATCTCTTATGTGTGACTGCCATCATATTGCAGTCTACACTTATCTTTTATCTGTGACTGCCATCATATTGCAGTCTACACTTATCTCTTATGTGTGACTGCCATCATATTGCAGTCTACATGTATCTCATTACAGTGGCTACTTTTCTGTATTTTTACTAAATGATTTTATAATTCACGGTGGCAGAGGGGTTAGTGCGTCTGCCTCACAATACGAAGTTCATGCAGTCCTGGGTTCAAATCCAGGCTCGGGATCTTTCTGTGTGGAGTTTGCATGTTCTCCCCGTGAATGCGTGGGTTCCCTCCGGGTACTCCGGCTTCCTCCCACTTCCAAAGACATGCACCTGGGGATAGGTTGATTGGCAACACTAAATTGGCCCTAGTGTGTGAGTGTGAGTGTGAATGTTGTCTGTCTATCTGTGTTGGCCCTGCGATGAGGTGGCGACTTGTCCAGGGTGTACCCTGCCTTCCGCCCGATTGTAGCTGAGATAGGCGCCAGCGCCCCCCGCGACCCCGAAAGGGAATAAGCGGTAGAAAATGGATGGATGGATGGATTTTATAATTAACTACTCTAGTTTTCCATAGATAATCAAACAAGTCATTCAAACAGTGTACACATTGTGTATTTTGATTTTTTGAACACCTGTCTTTTGGTTGGCTGTCACGCATTACTCGCCCACGCAGCGACACGAATGTGTGGTGGCGGCATTATTGCCTTTAGTACGGTAAATCCAAATCCCGTCGTGCGCTTTTACACGAGCCCCGGTAAGCGGCAGCTCGTGCATGGTGTGGCGTTGAGTGAAAGCCCGGAGCGCGGCGATGTTTCCCCTCACTGTGTGTCTGTTCTAAAGGGAGATACTCTTTTCCTTCCACGGAACTCTGGCTTCTCATCGTCTTTCCAACTGTAAGTTAATACACTTTCTTTTTTTCCCCTCTTTCTTTTATATTTTCCCGCCGTAGTTGTACTTTACGGTGATTTATGATGTGTTTTTGTAACCAGTGAACGCCTCACAGTAACTGCTTGCTAAAATAAGATCGAATCACTTAAGCTTGTGAGATTCCTTCGTGGACTTTTTCACGTAAATATGTTGCATTTTGGTCAAGAAGTCCGCAAATATGTTGCTGCGGTTCACGTTAAAGTAGGTGCTACTTTTGAAGTGGGCAGACTTAAATGGAATGCAGTCACAACTCCGAAGGCACTTTATGCATGTTCACTACACTTTATATGTCAACTGGATGTTAAACTAACTCATCAAGTACAACTTTTTTGTGTATTTCTTCCAGTTAGCTTTTTTTGTGTGCATACTAACTGCACCCCGTACTGAAATAAAATTAAAGGTTAACCTTAGCTAGTAATGTATTGTTTAGAACCATGACCAAGCATGCATCAGTATAGCTCTTGTCTCAAAGTAGGTGTACTGTCACATCAGGCTGTGACTTATTTTGTGTTTTTCTTTGGGTGTTTTCCTGTGTGAAGTGTTTTAGTTCTTATCTTGCGCTCCTATTTAGTTGTTGTCATGTCACGTACGAATGTACTTTGTGGACGCCTTCTGCTGCTCCACACGCTGTAAGTCTTTGTTGTCGTCCAGGATTCTCTTTTTGTTTACTTTGCAGACAGTTCAGTTTTAGCTTTGTTTTGCATAGCCTTCCCTAAGCTTCGATGCCTTTTCTTAGCGGCAATCGCCTCTGGTTTATTTGTGGTTTAAGCTGTCGTCTGCATATTGCGATCATGACAAACCATGTTCCCGACATCGACATCTACGACATTAGCTACTTGCTGCCACATACTGGTATGGAAGAGTATAACATGGTAGCGCTACACAACACCGACACTTAACAACAACACATTATTTGCGGATTCTAGCTACTTTCAACTATTTATCCAAATAGATGAAATTCCGTAATCTCCCACGGCACACCAGGCTGTATCGCACAGCACACTAATGTGCCGCGGCACAGTGGTTGAAAAACACTGGGCTAACACATCAAATGCAACTTTTTTGTGTATTTCTTGTTGTTAGCTTTTTTTGTGTTCATACTAACTGCAACCCTGTGACACCCCGCCCTGAAATAAAATTAAAGGTTAACTTTAGCTAGTAATTTGCTGTTTAGAACAGTGTTCTTCAACCTTTTCAGAGCCTAGGCACATTTTTTTCATTGAAAAATTAAACTCCGTAGCCGATATTGACAGTAAAAAGTTGTTCTCGCAATAGTTGGATATGAATTCAAACCATAACCAAGCATGCATCACTATAGCTCTTGTCTCAAAGTAGGTGTACTATCAGCACCTGTCACATATTGTGAGGCTTTTTTGGGTGTTTTCTTGTGTTTAGTGTTTTACTTCTTGTATTACGCTCCTATTTTGTTATTGATTGTCATGTCACGTACGGATGTACTTTGTGGACGCCTTCTGCTGCTCCACACGCTGTAAGTCTTTGCTGTCGTCCAGCATACTGTTTTTGTTTACTTTGCAGCCAGTTCAGTTTTAGCTTCATTTTGCATAGCCTTCCCTAAGCTTTAATGCCTTTTCTTAGCGGTAATCGCCTCTGGTTTATTTGTGGTTTAAGCTGTCGTTTGCATATTGTGATCACGACAAACCATGTTTAGAACAGTGTTTTTCAACCTTTTCTGAGATTAGGCACATTTTTTTCATTGAAAAATTAAACTCCGTAGCCGATATTGACAGTAAAAAGTTGTTCTCGCAATAGTTGGATATGAATTCAAACCATAACCAAGCATGCATCACTATGGCTCTTGTCTCAAAGTAGGCGTACTGTCAGCACCTGTCACATATTGTGAGGTTTTTTTTGGTGTTTTCTTGTGTTTAGTGTTTTAGTTCTTGTATTACGCTCCTATTTTGTTATTGATTGCCATGTCATGTACGGGTGTACTTTGTGGACGCCTTCTGCTGCTCCACACGCTGTAAGTCTTTGCTGTCGTCCAGCATACTGTTTTTGTTTACTTTGCAGCCAGTTCAGTTTTAGCTTAGTTTTGCATAGCCTTCCCTAAGCTTCAATGCCTTTTCTTAGCGGCACTTGGCTTTTGTTTATTTGTGGTTTAAGCATTAGATACCCTTTTACCTGCACATTGCCTCCCACTGTTGTCTGCATATTTTGATCACGACAAACCATGTTCCCAACATCAACAATGCAATTAGCTACCTGCTGCCACCTCCTGACATTGAAGAGTATTACACGGTTACTCTGCTGATCTCTTGACAGTGCAGACACTCCACAACGGCACATTTGCGGAATATAATTACTGTTTTGCAAAACATATTTTTAACCCAATTAGGTGAAATCACAAAATCTCCCACGCACACCGAACTGTGTGTCACGGCACACTAGTGTGATGCGGCACAGTGGTTGGAAAACACTATATATGTCAACTGTCAATCAGGCAAACGCATCAAGTACAACTTTTTTGTGTATTTCTTCTTGTTAGCTTTTTTTGTGTGTATACTAACTGCAACCCTGTGACACCCCGCCCTGAAATACATTTAAAGGTTAACCTTAGCTAGTTATGTATTGTTTTGATGACCTAACTTAGTTATCTCTACAACAGGGGTTTCCATAGTGTGGCCCGGGGGCCATTTGCGGCCCGCAGCTAATCGTTTATCGGCCCGCCACACATTCTGCAAAAATTGCAAAATTGATATTATTGCAAAAATTTAAAAAAAAAAGTGGAATGAGGTGAAAACTAAAGAGAAAAAGTGGCAATGTTGACACAAAACTGCCATGTAGGCAGTTTTTTGTGTCCCTTTTGTCTTTATTTTCTTTTTTTTTCCATTGCTCAAAAAAAGGACTAAACAAATCTATGTTATAATGAATTATTACTTAAAAATTATTACTTTAAAATGTTCTATGTGGAAAAAATATTGCATATGTTGTGTGGTTGCCGTATAAAAACATCAAAGTTTTGGGGCGGCATAGCTCGGTTGGTAGAGTGGCCGTGCCAGCAACTTGAGGGTTGCAGGTTCGATTCCCACTTCCGCCATCCTAGTCACTGCCGTTGTGTCCTTGGGCAAGACACTTTACCCACCTGCTTCCAGTGCCACCCACACTGCTTTAAATGTAACTTAGATATTGGCTTTCCCTATGTAAAGCGCTTTGAGTCACTAGAGAAAAGTACTATATAAATATAATTCACTTCACTTCACAAAAGAGCATAAAACAAATAAAATAATAGTTTGAACTTAAAATCGACAGATGTATCTGAATTTGATCTTGAAATTTCAGTGTTAAAAGTAAGAAAAAAACTAATAAAAACTTTACGAGTGGGGAACCTTTCGGATCTCAAATATATTTAGTAGGATTTTATTGAACTTTTCACTGTGATTACTCAAAAATATTAAATAATTAAAATCAACGGTGTCCTGCATTATTGATCTTTGAGGGCTTTAATTGCTAAATGAAGGAATCAATAAAGTACTATCTATCTATCTAAATCAGGGGTAGGGAACCTATGGCTCTAGAGCCAGATGTGGCTCTTTTGATGACTGCATCTGGCTCTCAGATAAATCTTAGCTGACATTGTTTAACACAATAAGTAATGAATAATTTTGCTGGCAATCACAGTGTTAAAAATAATGTTCAAAATATATGCCTTTTAATCCATCCATCCATTTTCTACTGCACCTGTTCAAGAAGTCACATTATTGATTATAAGTATTTTATTTATTATTGGATAGCTTTAGAATAAAAAATGTTATTCATAATAATAGGAGACTTACTGTACTCTACAAATGTTATTAATAAAAATGCATGCATTTAGTTGTGTTCAGTGTTAAAAAAAATATTATATGGCTCTCACGGAAATACATTTTAAAATCTTTGGCTTTCATGGCTCTCTCAGCCAAAAAGGTTCCCGACCCCTGATCTAAATACTGCATTTTTCAGTTTTACTATAAAAAAACAAAGTTGTCTGTGACAGAAAGGGCATAAAACCTTATTTGTTTTACTTCATATCAACCTCAAGTTGATATAGATATTTACTGTAAGCATAAAATGGAAAATAATAATAATAATTTGGACACCCGGTAAGCACTTCATTCAAATATTTCCAAATGGACTCTGTGGCAGAACAATAGACATTAATTGCTGTTTCTATCTTATTTCTTGGCACATGGAGCTGCAGTATGAGATATAGATACAGTATGCATGGTGCACTGCTGCACTTCAGATGTGTCATGACTTGTCCTCAGCAAGGCAGCATCATGCTTTATTGTCTACAGAAGACATCCCAGGAAATATAAACTCCTTACTGTTTTGTTTCTGGAAGCACGGACAGAATATTATTTCCTGTCTGTCCGTGGATGTTTATTGATGTCTTGTACATGTGACGCTTGAGGCAAATCAACACACAACAAACCCGAAACTCAAGATGCTGGCAAGCCAGCAGTGAACATACGGGAATAACAGCATGTTGGCTTTAGATGTCTTAAAGGGGTCACAGTAGGATTTTTTTTTTTCTACAAACCCCATTTCCATATAAGTTGGGAAATTGTGTTAGATGTAAATATAAACAGAATACAATGATTTGCAAATCCTTTTCAAGCCATATTCAGTTGAATATGCTACAAAGACAACATATTTGATGTTCAAACTCATAAACTTTATTTTTTTTGCAAATAGTCATTAACTTTAGAATTTGATGCTAGCAACATGTGCAGAAGTTGGGGAAAGGTGGCAATAAATACTGATAAAGTTGAGGAATGCTCATCAAACACTTATTTGGAACATCCCACAGGTGTGCAGGCTAATTGGGAACAGGTGGGTGCCATGATTGGGTATAAAAGCAGCTTCCATGAAATGCTAAGTAATTCACAAACAAGGATGGGGTGAGGGTCACCAATTTGTAAGCAAATTGTCGAACAGGGTTATTTTGACTCAGGAGCCAAAGTTAGATTAAAAAATGTGTCTGGGGGCCGGTATATCTATTTTTAGGGAAACTACTACAAAACTTCACAATAAAGTCTAATTGAATTAAAAACGTTATTTCAAATGTTTTCTATGGACGATAAAACCCTGAATATTGAGAACATATGAACTAAACCCCCCCCCCTCTCTATTAACATATTTTATAACCGAGTCAAATGCAACAAAAATGCAACAAACACAGCGAAATATGAACGCAGAGGGAAAAACATAAACCCACCTACAATCTGATGTATCAGATATATCACCAAGCTTTGGAACTTTCTTGTAAAAATCTCCTTTTGCGTGTGTCCCTGACACCAGCCTTTCAGGGTCTGGAAACACTCTGTGGAAACACACCCCACCCACACTGATTGGTGCAGTGTGGGTGACGTACAAACCTTGTTTCCATATGAGTTGGGAAATTGTGTTAGATGTAAATATAAACGGAATACAATGATTTGCAAATCCTTTTCAACCCATATTCAGTTGAATATGCTACAAAGACAACATATTTGATGTTCAAACTGATAAATTAATTAAAAAAAAACAACAACTTAGAATTTCATGGCTGCAACACGTGCCAAAGTAGTTGGGAAAGGGCATGTTCACCACTGTGTTACATCACCTTTTCTTTTAACAACACTCAATAAACGTTTGGGAACTGAGGAAACTAATTGTTGAAACTTTGAAAGTGGAATTCTTTCCCATTCTTGTTTTATGTAGAGCTTCAGTCCTTCAACAGTCCGGGGTCTCCGCTGTCGTATTTTACGTTTCATAATGCGCCACACATTTTCCATGGGAGACAGGTCTGGACTGCAGGCGGGCCAGGAAAGAACCCGCACTCTTTTTTTTTTTTTTTTTACAAAGCCACACTGTTGTAAAACTTCTCTTGCTGAAATAAGCAACATGATAACGTTGCTTGGATGACAACATATGTTGCTCCAAAACCTGTATGGATCTTTCAGCATCAATGGTGCCTTCACAGCTGTGTAAGTTACCCATGCCTTGGGCACTAATACACCCCCATACCATCACACATGCTGGCTTTTACACTTTGCGCCTATAACAATCCGGATGGTTATTTTCCTCTTTGTTCTGGAGGACACCACGTCCTCTGTTTCCAAATATGATTTGAAATGTGGACTCGTCAGACCACAGAACACTTTTCAACTTCGCATCAGTCTATCTTAGATGAGCTCGGGCCCAGCAAAGCCGGCGGCGCTCCTGGTTGTTGTTGAGAAATGGGTTTGGCTTTGCATAGTAGAGTTTTAACTTGCACTTACAGACCAACTGTAGTTACTGACAGTGGTTTTATGAAGTGTTCCTGAGCCCACGTGGTGATATCCTTTACACACTGATGTGGGTTTTTGATGCAGTACCGCCTGAGGGATCAAAGGTCCGTAATATCATCGCTTACGTGCAGTGATTTCTCCAGATTCTCTGAACCTTCTGATGATTTTACAGACCGTAGATGGTAAAATCCCTAAATTCCTTGCAATAGCTCGTTGAGAAATGTTGTTCTAAAACTATTTGACAATTTGCTTACAAAGTGGTGACCCTCACCCCATCCTTGTTTGTGAATTATTTTCATGGAAGCTGTTTTTATAGCCAATCATGGCACCCACCTGTTCCAAATTAGCCTGCACACCTGTGGGATGTTCCAAATAAGTGTTTGACGAGCATTCCTCAACTTTATCAGTATTTATTGCCACCTTTCCCAACTTCTTTGTCACGTGTTGCTGGCATCAAATTCTAAAGTTAATGATTATTTGCAAAAAAAAAAATTGTTTATGAGTTTGAACATCAAATATGTTGTCTTTGTAGCATATTCAACTGAATATGGCTTGAAAAGGATTTGCAAATCATTGTATTCTGTTTATATTTACATCTAACACAATTTACCAACTTATATGGAAACGGGGTTTGTAAAAGAGGAGCAATGTTCATATGTTGTTAATATTCAGTGTATTATCGTTCATAGTTAATATTGTAAATAAATGGGTTGTACTTGTATAGCGCTTTTCTACCTTCAAGGTACTCAAAGCGCTTTGACACTACTTCCACATTTACCCATTCACACACACATTCACACACTGATGGAGGGAGCTGCCATGCAAGGCGCCAACCAGCACCCATCAGGAGCAAGGGTGAAGTGTCTTGCTCAGGACACAACGGACGTGACGAGGTTGGTTCTAGGTGGGATTTGAACCAGTGACCCTTGGGTTGCACACAGCCACTCTCACATTTTGGGTGTCCCATTCAGTAAAAAACTGTAAAATTCCATTCGTTTTTTTGGAGTTAGCCTGTCATAACAGTGTGGGGGGGTACAATATGTACATATTTATATAATACTTACATATTTATATAATATGTAACTACAAGCTCCATTCACAGACAGAGTCCCACTGCTTTTATGAGCGGGCAAGCGAGTCAAAGGCCGGAAAAAAAATATATACGCATATATTATTTTCTTTATTTTTTTTATTTTTATTTGTGGCGGCCGTAATTCTTTCGTGGCGGGCGTCCACAAATAAATGAATGTGTGGGAAACCCTGCATAACTTTTTTAGAACTCAATCGGACATTGTGACTTTTGGTATTAATGTTCCTGGAAAAAAAGGGACTGAAACACATTCTGTACAGCAGCTTTCTACAGCTAAATGTGTATACATATCATTTCAACACACATTGGCCCCCAAGGCACATTTGTCTCTCAATGTGGCCCCCAAGTCAAAATATTTGCCCAGTTCTGTCATAGGTTTGGGTTAGGGTCAACCCTAACCCTTATGTGTGATTTTATTTTTCCAATTGGCTGTTTTATCATTATTGTTGCTGGTAAAACATTTTTACAATATAGTGTTACAATATTTAATAGGGATGCACCGAAATGAAAATTTGTGGCCGAAGCCGGATAAAATTTAAACGCTTGGCCGAAGGCAGAATACCGAATAATGAATGCAGTTTTTCACAATTTTTTTAATATTGCATAAATAGCCTAGAATAAATATTTAGACATGTTTTTCAAATGAAGTAATTTTTTATTGAATATTGACATTGTTTTAATATTCCAGTAGACTTTGCTTTTCAAAAAAAGCAAAACGTTTTTCATTTATATTAGGCCTTCAAACAAAACATGCATTCCAAAAAAAAATAAAGTGCATTAAAGTGGATAAACCAACAACAAATGAATTATTGTCCTTTTAGCAAAAGTCTGCTTAGCCACAGTAGATATGCTAATAATGTAAACAGAAGGCTCAAGTAAATCTCAATTAAGTGTGTGCTTGTAACCTCATACACTTATACAGGTAGCCTACACAACAGGCTAATAATGTAAACAGAGGCCCCACTAAATCTCAATAAGTGTGTGCTTGTAACCTCATACACTTATACAGGTACACAACATATCCCAACGTCACTGCACGTTGGTTGATTGCGTCATTGCGTCAAAAAATTGCGTCACACGCCACTATTCGGCCTTGTTCTTAACACATTCCACCGAAGGCCGAATGTGGCTTTTTTTGCCATATTCGGCCGAATATATTCGGTTACCGATTAATCGGTGCATCCTCACTATTTAACATAGCTTGCTTTAAAAATAGTTCACAGCTGTCCTGACGTTGACCTCTTGTTAGACTTTTTTCTATTATATAATAATGGCGGATTGGATTTATATCGCGCTTTTCCAGACGTCCTAAGTGCTTCTCCAATGACGACACACAGCTGAGATCAAAGCATTTATACATTAAGAGGTTAAATGTAAGAGTTTCACTCTGGAAGGAGATAACTTTTGTTATCCTAAACACTTTTAGCAAGAAGATGCAAGGCAAGATGAACAGAAAAGCAATAATGTGCCTACATTGTCCTGCTGTTGCCTCGTTAATAATACCTGTCACTTCACATTGGCTTTATATCCCTATGTTGCTTACAGCCTCTCGGAGGCATTTATTATGGAATAGAATAGAATAGAAAGTACTTTATTGATCCCTGGGGGAAATTCAGCAACACAATTCGCTCACAATAAACAATAAACACTCAGGTATTTTTTTTACATGTGAATAATATAAATACAGTCTATTATACAGCATTATTCACATGTGAATAATATAAATAGTCTATTATACAGCATTATTCACATGTGAATAATATAAATACAGTCTATTATACAGCATTATTCACATGTGAATAATATAAATACAGTCTATTATACAGCATTATTCACATGTGAACAATATAAATACAGTCTATTATACAGCATTATTCACATGTGAATAATATAAATACAGTCTATTATACAGCATTTTTCACATGTGAATAATATAAATACAGTCTATTATACAGCATTATTCACATGTGAATAATATAAATACAGTCTATTATACAGCATTATTCACATGTGAATAATATAAATACAGTCTATTATACAGCATTATTCACATGTGAATAATATAAATACAGTCCATTATACAGCATTATTCACATGTGAATAATATAAATACAGTCCATTATACAGCATTATTCACATGTGAATAATATAAATGCAGTCTATTATACAACATTATTCACATGTGAATAATATAAATACAGTCCATTATACAGCATTATTCACATGTGAATAATATACATACAATATTATACAGCATTATTCACATGTGAATAATATAAATAGTCTATTATACAGCATTATTCACATGTGAATAATATAATTACAGTCTATTATACAGCATTATTCACATGTGAATAATATAAATACAGTCTATTATACAGCATTATTCACATGTGAATAATATAAATACAGTCTATTGTACAGCATTATTCACATGTGAATAATAAAAATACAGTCTATTATACAGCATTATTCACGTGTGAATAATATAAATACAGTCTATTGTACAGCATTATTCACATGTGAATAATAAAAATACAATCTATTATACAGCATTATTCACATGTGGATAATATAAATACAGTCTATTATACAGCATTATTCACATGTGAATAAAATAAATACAGTCTATTATTCTGCATTATTCACATGTGAATAATATAAATAGTCTATTATTTAGCATTATTCACATGTGAATAATATAAATACAGTCTATTATTCAGCATTATTCACATGTGAATGATATAAATACAGTCTATTATACAGCACAAGGGAGTAGGTTTGATTTTGATATTGGTGGGGACACAAAAGTGCTCCAAGGCAGCACTCTGAAGTTTCCTTTTTTTCTTCTTTTTTTTTTACATTAGCAATCATAATTTCACGTCATGCAGATGTTATAGGGCAGGGATAGGGAACCTATGGCTCGCGAGCCGGATGTGGCTCTTTTGATGACCGCATCCGGCTCTCGGATAAATCTGAGCTGACATTGCTCAGCACGATGAATAATGAATAATTCCACTTGTAATCAAAAATAACGTTCAAAATATAAAACATTCTCATGCATTTTTATGTTCAAGAAGTTGCGTTAATGGTAAGAAGTAATTAATTTATTATTGGTTAGTGTGGGGCTTGCCCTCCTGGGGGTTCTTCAGACCACCAAGCACCGACATGAGAGGCTGTTCCAAGGTTACAATATTTTTGTATATTTCAATAAGTCTCTTAGTTGATTTCCAGCAATTGTTGATTTTCTCTTTCGTTCTTGCTCTCCCCTGGCTGCTGCTTATAAACAGAGCGACAGGTGATTAGAAAACAAGGCCCAGCTGGGCCATCTACGCACCTGTCGCTGATTTCGAGTTCGGCCCTGGAAACACCCCTCTTTGCTGCAGGCCCGCAGACCACGCCCCCTCTACAGTTAGCTTCAGAATA
The DNA here is from genome assembly GCF_033978795.1 of Nerophis ophidion. Classification (NCBI taxonomy): domain Eukaryota; kingdom Metazoa; phylum Chordata; class Actinopteri; order Syngnathiformes; family Syngnathidae; genus Nerophis; species Nerophis ophidion. Next base: position 51,897,217 of record NC_084622.1, read on the forward strand.
ACAATGTTATTCCAAAGAATAAGAGACCTATTATACTTTGGAAATGTTGGTCTTACTTGAAAATGCACGCGTTGAGTTGTGTTCAGTGTTGAAAAAAATATCATATGGCTCTTACGGAAATATATTTTAAAAATATTTGGTTTCTCGGCTCTCTGCCAAAAAGGTTCCCGACCCCTGTTATGGGGTAAAGTAACTAAAATGAAAGCAAAGGAGACAACTTGGAAGAGTTCTCATCTTTAACTTTAGTGTAGGGCTGTTGTGCAACTGTGCATCAGACTGTCAATCAACATAGCCTACTGTCCATCAACAACATCAGAAATACATTCATGCAATACAACATTGTAAATAAACATAAATGAACTGTAATCCTCTTTTCCCCAACTTGTGTTTAAATCACTCACAATTTTTTCCTCCATCTACTTTTTTCTATTGCTGCTTTTGTACTGTAAATATGTTACATGAAACTAAAAAATAATTTCAAAAAATAAAACGGAAAGGTGAAATCCGGCGATCTGATTGGCTGTTAACCGTGGTTTAAATCTTCTAAAGCCTTATCACAGTAGGCTATCACTCCGCCTCAGGCACGCATGACTGCTATGAATGGAAGTTGTTGTCACGTATCCATGACAACGGACCGTTGCAGTCCGTAGTAAAAGACAGCTGATGTTTTTACGATGTTAAAAAACGGACTAAAGTAGTTGAATTCACATGTTTAAGGTCAACTTTCACCTTCGGGGAGGTTTAACAATGGTAAAAGGGACTGGGCTTTGACTTTCACCTTAAAAAAAGCGGAGGAAAAGACGAGATGCAGTGCTAATTTGGAGCTAACGTCTGGATAGGTGGGACTATTTTCTTCCACAGTGAGGCTATTTTATTGGATAATATGTATTTCTGGTTGAATAAAACTACATTAAATTGATTGCGTATTCCTATTTCATAATGCCTTTATTTTTAACCGTTTTATAAAAGCAATATATCACTCCAGTCCATGGTATATGCTCATTATAGCACTCTAAGGGGCGTGACTTGAGGGATATATTGTTGAATTATTCAATATTGTTGAGCCTCTATACACCCTTGAAGTAACTTACAGTTTGACTCCTAAAGAAGTCTCTTATATCCAGTTTTCTTTTCATTGACATCCTTCAAAACCTACAGCACACACGCACGCAAACAGACACAAACACAATGTAAATCACAGCTCTGATATTAAAATCCATCTAGCTACCGTGTGCCAGGAACAACAAATGCCGAACATGTTGACAACTTACACTTACTTACAACTTAAAACTTACACTTACTTACAAGTTAGAACTTACACTTACTTACAAGTTAGAACTTACTTACTTACAAGTTACAACTTACACTTACTTACAAGTTAGAACTTACACTTACTTACAAGTTAGAACTTACACTTACTTACAACTTACACTTACTTACAAGTTAGAACTTACACTTACTTACAACTTACACTTACTTACAACTTACACTTACTTACAACTTGCAACTTACACTTACTTACAAGTTAGAACTTGCACTTACTTACAAGTTAGAACTTACACTTACTTACAACTTACACTTACTTACAAGTTAGAACTTACACTTACTTACAACTTACAACTTACACTTACTTACAACTTACACTTACTTACAACTTACACTTACTTACAACTTACAACTTACACTTACTTACAAGTTAGAACTTACACTTACTTACAAGTTAGAACTTACAACAAAGCAGAAGGAGTGACAGCGGGGACAGCCAATCACACGCAAGTTAGCATGAAAGCGGCAACCAATCAGGGAGCGATAATTAGGTTAGAGGCGGGACTTCTAGCAGAGACCGACATTTAACCCTTTCTGTGCCATAATCATTGACTAAACATTACGGGCAGCGCTTGTATTGATAGTGACTACACAGTAGTGGCTGGATATTGGGTAGGGACATGTTCCTAGTGTCCCTACCCAATTCTACGCCCTTGATACAGCATTATTCACATGTGAATAACATACAGTCTATTATGCATTATATACAGTCATAAAGGAACATATGCATTACAGAGTTTGATGGCTGTCGGCATGATGTCATACAACGTTCAGGAAAATCAACAATTACCAGTTATTTTATTTTTTATTGCATTTAGCGTATTTGTAACGCTTCAAGGGTCTTATTTAACGTGTACATCCCAGAAGGCGGCAGGCACTGAGGCCCAAATAATCTGTAAAGAGCCCTGCACCAGCATATGTGGATGCTGAGTTATGTGTTGTGTTTTTAGTGACAAGACACGCAGTGGCACATACTAGTCCAGCTTTAAGCAGTCCCTCGGGCCTTTTGAGTACCCAAGCAGATGGTGACCTCTTTTTAGTGAGACCTGCAACTTCAATTCAGAACATATATTATGACCCAGCATGCTACTTTATACACGCTGTAAAATGTATGTGCAACTATGTGGGAAAGGTTTATGTTGTAGCCTAAAAGCAGGGTTCTCACGAGTGTTTTAATATTGTATTCTAATGTTGGTGCTCACAGCTTATTAGGGCTGCACGTAAGGTTGTCTCGATACCAATATTTTGGCACCGGTACCAAAATGTATTTCGATACTTTTCTAAATAAAGGGGACCACAAAAAATGGCATTATTGACTTTATTTTAACAAAAAATCGTAGCGTACATTAAACATATGTTTCTTATGGCAATCGGACAACAATTTAGTCCAGGGGTCGGGAACCTTTTTGGCAGAGAGAGCCGAGAAGCCAAATATTTTTAAAATGTATTTCCGTAAGAGCCATATATTTTTTTCAACACTGAACACAACTCAACGCGTGCATTTTCAAGTAAGACCAACATTTCCAAAGTATAATTGGTCTCTTATTCTTTGGAATAACATTGTTATTCTGAAGCTAACTGTAGAGGGGGCGTGGCCTGCGGGCCTGCAGCGAAGCGGGGTGTTTCCAGGGCCGAACTCGAAATCAGCGACAGGTGCGTAGATGGCCAGCTGGGCCTTGTTTTTTAATCACCTGTCGCTCTGTTTATAAGCAACAGCCAGGAGAGAGCAAGAACGAAAGAGAAAATCAACAACTGCTGGAAAGCAACTCAGAGACTTATTGAAAAATTTAAAAATATTGTAACCTTGGAACAGGCTCTCATGTCGGTGCTTGGTGGTCTGAAGAACTCCCAGGAGGGCAAGCCCCACACTAACCAATAATAAATAAATTACTTCTTACCATTAACGCAACTTCTTGAACATAAAAATGCATGAGAATGTTTTATATTTTGAACGTTATTTTTGATTACAAGTGGAATTATTCATTATTCATCGTGCTGAGCAATGTCAGCTCAGATTTATCCGAGAGCCGGATGCAGTCATCAAAAGAGCCACATCTGGCTCGCGAGCCATAGGTTCCCTACCCCTGCTTTAGTCCTTAAATAAAATAGTGAACATACTAGACAACTTGTCTTTTGGTAGTAAGTAAACAAACAAAGGCTCCTAATGAGTCTGCCGACGTATGCAGTAACATATTGTGTCATTTATACACCTATTATTTTGTCAACATTATGAAGGACAAGCTGTAAAAATGTATTATGAATCTACTTGTTCATTTACTATTAAAATCTGCTTATTTTCCGTTTCAACATGTTCAATCTACGCTTCCGTTAAAATGTAATAATCACTTATTCTTCTGTTGTTTGGATACTATACATTAGATTTGGATGATACCACACATTTAGGTATCAATTCGATACCAAGTAGTTACCGTATCATACATTGGTCATATTCAAAGACCTCATGTGTCCAGGGGCGTATTTCCTGAGTTTATGACAATAATATAATTTAAAAAGATTTTGTGACATTAAAAACTATTGATTTAATCATAGTACTATTGACTACACTCTTTTACTTGGTATCATTCCAGGGGATGTCAGGTGTAGATCCACCCATGGCATATGTTTACATTCAGGGGTGCTGCTTGCTGTTAGCGGTAGGCTATTGTATCCTACGGTGTGTAGTGAAGCATGTTTAGCTATTCCTCGTCCTGCGGGGATGATACTTGTAAGAAACTTACTTTATTTGTCTCCCTGTAAGGCGAGGATTAGTGATTTAGAAGAAGCTAAAACAATGCCGATTGTGGATGGACATTACCTGCTATAGCTAGCCATGTTTTAAAACATCTCTGAGGGCGTTTCAGTGTTTTAACTTTACCTTTACCTTTATCTTTAGTTTTTAGGCCAAAATGCGTCCAAAATCACTTTTCTGTTTACACACTGTGTCTGCCTGTAAGTACTCTGTGGTTGTGCGCTGCCGAACATGCTCCACTGATCGTAAACCAGCAGTGTCACGACGTGATGACATTGGCTGTCATGTTTATAAATAAAAACATATGGTAGGGGTGTAACGGTACGTGTATTTCATCAATCAATCAATCAATGTTTATTTATATAGCCCTAAATCACCAGTGTCTCAAAGGGCTGCACAAACCACAACACAAACCACAATGACATCCTCGGTAGAGCCCAGTATTTGTATTGAACCGTTTCAGTACGGGTGTTTCAGTTTGGTACGGGGGTGTACCGAACGAGTTTCTAAGCTTAAGTCTTAACAAGCTGCTTTGCTTCTTCTGCCTCTGTCTCAGCACCCAGCATTGTCCCACCCACTCAACCATCTGATTGGTTACATGTATAGCGGTAACAGCCAATCAGCAGTGCGTCTTCAGAGCGCATGTAGTCAGTGCTTCAGCGTCGCACAGATAGGTGTTTAGCAGGTGAGCAGAAGACAGCGTACTCTCCCCAAATGATAATAAACACCTCCCAGTCAACTACTACTAACATCACTATGAGCCCGTTCTGTTTTGGTTTTATCTGACCACATGACATTCCCCCAATCCTCTGCTGTATCATCCATGTATCCATTTTGGTATAAACTCAACTGGTGGTGTTTGGAGGAAGAAGAATACTGAGTTGCATCCCAAGAACACCATACCTACTGTGAAGCATGGGGGTGGAAACATCATGCTTTGGGCTGTTTTTCTGCTAAGGGGACAGGACGATTGATCCGTGTTAAGGAAAGAATGAATGGGGCCATGTATCGTGAGATTTGGAGCCAAAACCTCCTTCCATCAGTGAGAGCTTTGAATGGTTGGCCAAATACTTATTTTCCACCATAATTTACAAATAAATTCTTTAAAATTCCTACAATGTGAATTCCTGGATTTTTGTTTTTCCCATTCTGTCTCTCACGGTTGAATTGTACCTATGATGAAAATTACAGACCTCTGTCATCATTT
>NC_084622.1:51902518-51966123 GCF_033978795.1 Nerophis ophidion
GAATGTTTGTACCACTGCTTAATAACTGTTTCATAAATACACTCGGTTGGTAGAGTGGCCGTGCCAGCAACTTGAGGGTTGCAGGTTCGATTCCCGCTTCCGCCATCCTAGTCACTGCCGTTGTGTCCTTGGGCAAGGCACTTTACCCACCTGCTCCCAGTGCCACCCACACTGCTTTAAATGTAACTTAGACATTGGGTTTCACTATGTAAAGCGTTTTGAGTCACTAGAGAAAAGCGCTATATAAATATAATTCACTTCACTTTTAGTTGTGATTTCCCTCTCTGCATGAAAGTTTAAAAGTAGCATATATGAATGCAGTATGAAGAAGAATGTTTGAATGTAGACACATAGAATCATCATACTGCTGTGATTATATGCATCAAGTGTTCATTCAAGGCTAAGGCAAAATATGGAGATATATATGCTGTATCGTGACATGGCCTAAAAATATTAAGATATTAATAAGAGACCATATCGCCCAGCCCTACTTCCGGCAAGAAAAGGAGGATTACCTCCAAATTGTTCAGGACAAGCTAAAATAATCAGTCCGGAGGTTGGGTCTTGGGCACAGTTGGGTGTGCCAACAGGACAATGACCACAAAAAAAACACCCACAAAAGTGGAATTAAGGTTTTAGAATGGCCTTAAACGTGCAGACAATGCTGAAGAAACAAGTCCATGTAGGAAAACCAACAAATTTGGCTGAACTGCACCAATTTTGTCAAGAGGAGTGGTCAACAACTCAAGCAGAAGATTGTGGATGACTACCAAAAACGCCTTATTGCAGTGAAACTTGCCAAGGGACATGTAAGCAAATATTAACATTACTGTACGTATTCTTTGGTCACATTTTCAGTAGAGCCATAATTAATTCATAAAAGAACCAAAACTTCATAAATGTTTTTTTGTGAGCAACAACTATGTGCTCCAATCACTACATCACAAAAATATAAGAGTTGCAGAAAGTATTGGAAAAGGCATGAATATATGAATATATGCAGGACCAAATACATCAAGTCACATGTACAGTAAAGTGTTGTTGCAATAATGTAGAGAGCACCCAGCATGCACCAAGAGCCAATCATTGCTCACGGGAGCAGCAGGAGGTCATAAAGTGGAGTGATATCAATTCACTAAAGCATAAAATGCAAATGCACAGATGAGGACTTTATGGAAGGAAGGAGCCAATAAGTGTATACTTGAGTTTGGATTTAAAAAGGGGATACTTGCCTTCTCATAAACGGCTGCCTTACTGTGCCAGGATTGAACATTTGTGGCTATTTACCTATTTTTAGGCGTTGACTTTACAGCATAATCCTAATTTTAGCATTCTCGTTTGAAAATGTTACAATTGAGAAAATAACTACTGTATTTTTCAGACTTTAAGGCGCACTTAAAATCTTATTATTTTCTCAAAAATCCACAGTGCGCTTTATGACCTAGTGCGTCTAATGTAATAATAATAATTGTATATTATAAATATATATATATATATATTATATACAGTATAACCCTGATGTAATAATAATAACTTTATATTATATATATATATATATATATATAAAATATATAACCCAGTGCACCTAATGTAATAATAATAATTTTATATTATATATATATACATATACATACATATATATATATATATATATATATATATATATATATATATATATATATATATATATATATATATATATGTATATATATATATACACATATATATGTGTATATATTAGGGGTGTAACAGTACACAAAAATTTTGGTTCGGTATGTACCTCAGTTCAGAGGTCACGGTTCGGTTAATTTTCGGTGCAGTAAGAAAACAACAAAATATGAATTTTTGGGTTATTTATTTACCAAATTTGCCTCATCTTCCACCAAAAATATTTTTTCTTAGTGGAATATTTGATGTGAAGTAATGGGAACCTTGGATAGGTCAATAATTCATAATAACATTGATTTTGATTGAATATTATGTTTTGAGCAATGACAGTTTGAAAGTAAAAAAAAAACAGCTTTGTTTTAGTAGTCAACGTTGCAACTTTTACTAAATTACATTTAGCCTTTAAGCTTTTTTATTTCACTTTTGTTTATGTTTTTGTTTATAGTATTTTTGAATGCGCCGTGGGTCTTTAAAACATTAGCTGTGGGCCGCAAATAGCCTCCGGGGCACACTCCTAACACTCCCGCTATAGATAGTAAAAAAATAAAATCTGATAAATCTATGGATAAAAACAGAGACAGGCGACGCATGCACGTTTATCAGAATTATCTCGCTCTCTCTGCCCCTCCCTCACCAATGCTGCTGCGTGCACAATTTGTTTTGTCTTTAACCCCTTCTTAACCTTGAACGTACATTGAAAATACACGCAACCTTAACTTAAAATGCCGGACATTTGAGGCATTTAAGAAACTCCACCCGGACAGCCCCGCAAAAGAGGACATATCCGCTGAAAAGAGGAGGTATGGTCAGTCTATCCTAGCACAGTCGCTGCTAGCATGCCGTGTGTTGTGCATTGTTTACACAATGTGCGGTGCGCTACTTAATATGTCCGTGTGGAAACTCGTTCGGTTGGAGGGTCTTCCAGCTCTGGCTTTTACATGTTGTCCTAGCCCTGTCGATGCTAGCATGGGTACTCGTTCGGTACACCTCCGAATCTAACCGAAACCCCCAGTTCAATACAAATACACGTACCGATACACCCCTAACATACACATAAATATATCCATCCATCCATCCATTTTCTACCGCTTATTCCCTTTCGGGGTCACGGGGGGCGCTGGCGCCTATCCCAGCTACAATCGGGCGGAAGGCAGGGTACACCCTGGACAAGTCGCCACCTCATCGCTATATATATATATATATATATATATATATATATATATATATATGTAATATATTATTATATATATAATATATTTATATGATATATCTTGTTTCAAGATTCTGCAACATCCCAAGGAAGCTTCATTTAAGAATTAAAATACTTATTTCGATCTTATCTAAAGGCCTCAGTGGCCACATGCGTGGACAGCACCTTTTAGCTCTTATTTCCAAAATTGTGTACACTACTGAATAGGGATGATACTCGAAACCAGTTTTCCCGGTTGTTCCATAAGAAAAGAACCGAGTCCTCGGACTCGAACCCCTTTTTGATAACCGGTACCTGTTATCGAGACCACTATAGTAAAGAAAAAGAGTTGGTTCTTTATTCGAATCCGTCCCGACATCACAAGAAAGGACGTCACATAGCTTTGTCATTAGGCGCAGATAGCGAAAGAAGGAAAACAACGGACGGGAAAAAGTGAAGTGAAGTGAATTATATTTATATAGCGCTTTTCTCGAGTGACTCAAGCGCTTTACATAGTGAAACCCAATATCTAAGTTACATTTAAAGCAGTGTGGGTGGCACAGGGAGCAGGTGGGTAAAGTGTCTTGCCCAAGGACACAACGGCAGTGACTAGGATGGCGGAAGCGGGAATCGAACCTGCAACCCTCAAGTTGCTGGCACAGCCACTCTACCAAACGAGCGCTCCAAGGTGTAATAAAGTTCCAAACAAAAGACATAATCCAATAAATAACTTTACTGAGAGATTTGAGCAGGTTACAAACACATGAGCAACACTTTTACCACCAAGTGGAAACAAAGCAACCAGGCTAGCAAGGCACCTTCTTTACGGCAGCTGTCGCAACAACCAACTTAAAGCAACCGCAGCACATACATACATATATACAAATATATACAACATATCCCCCTTTTTAACTTTGGTTTTACTTTCCTTGTAAACAAAGCACAATCACACTGTATATGTGTTGTCTGTCTAATTATAAATAATGCAGACCAGGCGTGTTGGCTGAGTTCTTGACGTTTACTGCCGGGTGACGACATGCAACAACACTTTTCGGGGCATGCTCGTCACTCCCGTTGCATGCTGGGTACTGTAGTCGTTATATTCCCTAGCTCAGGGGTAGGGAACCTATGGCTCTAGAGCCAGATGTGGCTCTTTTGATGACTACATCTGACTCTCGGATAAATCTGAGCCGACATTGCTCAACACGATAAGTAATGAATGATTCCGCTTGTAATCAGTGTTAAAAATAACGTTCAAAATATAAAACATTCTCATGCTTTTTTATGTTCAAAAAGATGTGTTATTGGTATTTATTTATTATTGGTTAGTGTGGGGCTTGCACTCCTGGGGGTTCTTCAGACCACCAAGCACTGACATGAGAGCCTGTTTCAGGGTTACAATATTGTTTTATTTTTCAATAAGTCTCTCAGTTGCTTTCCAGCAATTGTATTTTTCTCTTTCGTTCTCGCTCGCGCTCTGGCTCCAGCTCCAACACTGTCTCTCCTCCTGGCTGCTGCTTGTAACAGAGCGACAGGTGATCATATAACAAGACCCAGGTGGGCCATCTACGCACCTGTCGCTGATTTCGAAGCTGGTCCTGGCAACACCCTGCTTCGCTGCAGGCCCACAGGCCACGCTCCTCCACAGTTAGCTTCAGAATAACAGTGTTATTACAAAGAATAAGAGTCCTATTTTACTCTAGAAATGTTGGTCTTACTTAAAAATGCAGGTTTAGTTGTGTTCAGTGTTAAAAAAAATATATTATATGGCTCTTACGGAAATACATTTTAAAATATTTGGCTTCTTGGCTCTTTCGGCCAAAAATGTTCCCGACCCCTGCCCTAGCTCATAAAGAAATAATGTTAACTCAAAGTGTATTTCTTTGTTTAGCTTTAACTTTTCATATTTTAGCATTGTAACCACATTTGCAAACAACTCGTCTTTTCATAGAATTTTCTTTAAATAAAGAAATAAAGTGCAAAAATGGCAAAGCATCATAACAAACAGTTATGTCAAATACTAGCAAAAAAGCACTTTTTGGAGAGCTGTATTATTTTCAGTTTTGTGCCCAAAGTACTGATTTTATTTAAAACTATATTATTATTTATACACCTATAGTGATCACAGAAACAGGTTGTTTTTGTATTACTGTATATATTTGTTTTTCTGAAAAATCCCACTTAATATACTTTGGGTAACAACAGTCAATATTTATTTATTTTATTTTATTTTTTTAGTGGGGTAACAGTCAATATTTATTCGATTTTATTTTTTTCTTATATAATAAAAGTGAGCTTTTGTTAAACCAAATATTGTTTTTTTTTTTATGTACAACAACCTATCTGGACTCGATAAGAGAATCGATAATAGGCTCGAACTCGATCATTTCTTATCAAACATCATCACTACTACTAAATTGGGGTCTTATGGCCACTTATGTGGACACTTATACTGCCATCTGGTGGTGTCAGAAGACTATAACATACATTGGAATTTGGAAAAAAATAAGAATTAGCATGTCACTAAACATGAAGTACACATTTGTGTACTTATGAAGTACATCATATCAAAAGATGATTCTTAGTTTTTATTCTAATTAGGGTCCAATTAGCGAAGAGAAATAAAAAAAAAATAATAAACATGTTAACAAACAGCTTGGGCCCTAGGAGGTTAAAAGTCCTGCTAATTTCTAGATATACAGATGTGAATTTAGGATGTCTTTTCAAGTAAAGTCAACTAGCTGCACAGAGAGATAAACTCACCAGTTTAAAGAATGTTTTTCCTAAAATCTAGTCTTTTTATCTATCTTTATTTTTAATAGTGTAATCTCTGGTAATAATAAATACATCGACAATCCAACGCACTGCTATTTGTCAGATCAAACCACCTAGGATTTGGCTTCATCCCTCAAATCTAGACTCCAAACATCCCAGAACAAGCTAGTCAGGTTACTTCTAGACCTCCACCCCAGACCACACCTCACTCCAACCCACTTCTCCAAAGTGGGCTGGCTCACGGTGGAGGACAGAGTTAAACAACTTGCACTGAGCCTAGTCTATAAAATCTGCTACATCTCCCTGATACCGAAGTACATGTCAAACTACTTCGCCATAACCACAACACCAGGGGGAGCTCCACAAACCACCTTAAATTGATTGATTGATACTTTTATTAGTAGATTGCACAGTTCAGTACATATTCCGTACAATTGACCACTAAATGGTAACACCCCAATAAGTTCTTCAACTTGTTTAAGTCTGGGTCCAAGTTAATCAACTCATGGTAAAACGTTAAACCCAGATTCCGATCTAACAAAGGTCTTAACTTATTCTCTTTCTATGCCACATCAATGTGGAATACACTCCCAACAGGTGGAAAAGTAAGTGCATCTCTATCCTCCTTCAAAACCGCACTAAAAGAACACCTCCAGGCAACTACAACCCTCGACTACCACCCTCCACCCACCACCTCCCCGGGTTGTAAATAATGTAAATAATTCAATGTATAAACTCTGATGATGAACTTGTGTGATGACTGTATTATGCTGATAGTATATATTTGTACCATGAATTGATGAAGGTGGACCCCGACTTAAACAAGTTGAAAAACTTATTGGGGTGTTACCATTTAGTGGTCAATTGTACGGAATATGTACTGTACTGTGCAATCTACTAATAAAAGTCTCAATCAATCAATCGATCAATCAAACCACAGCCATGGAATGTGGAGGTAATCTAACCTTGGATCGGTGGACTTCACCATCGTCATCTTCTCCGCCAACTCCAAGAATCTTCCGGCTCTTCAGGCGGCTTATTAAATCCGTCTGACTGTGTTTCTTCATCAGAGGAGGGTGCGGTTTGGAAGCCATGGCTCAGACGCCTGCAAAGAAAGATTAAAATGATCTTGAATGTACTTGAGGACCTGCCTCGAAACAGCAAGGTTGTGTCAGAAGGTGGACTGCGGTGTGGTTTGTTTTCCCGGAAGGCAAAGGAAGGTGACGGGACATGGCGTGAAGGTAAATAAATGTTAATGTATCTATAAAAAAGGTGCAAACTAAACAAACTTGGCAAAAAAAATAAAAACTACCACAAAGGCAAAATGAAAAACTCTCTAACTATGACTCGAATAAACAAATAAATAAATAAACATTGATTGTCTGATATCACTGCTTTGTCTCCACAAGAAACACACATTTTGACGTGCATATTTGGGGAGAAGTTAGCCCGGCAGAAATGACCATGATTGGCTAGAATGTGCAGGGACTTTTCAGCGACTGTACACAATCGCAAGTCCCAATCTAATTTGTGGGAATTGGCTGAATTTGCCCAAATTGGCACCACTGCACATTTCCTAGAGAGAGTTTCATGTACATGATTTCATAACAACAGTTGTCATGAGTATCTCACATCCGGAAAGTTTATCACTTTTGAACATGTTAAAAAGATGGTTTCAAATAGACTTTGATACTTCTAGGTTTGTCAATACATAAACACAGCTGGGCAGTTAGCAGAGAGACAACTAATTAGTGCTGACGAGCATTGCCGAGGCCTCAAGCAGGGCTGGGAGATTATTTTGACTTGTGGCCCATATGTTGCCAAGAAAGGTTGATGGGATAGAACAGAATGTCTTCATCGACATTTTAACAGGTGCAAGAAAAGTGAAGGGGCAATTTTCTAAGATGCCTAAAAAGTATTGTGTATATCACACTATAATATAAGATTACACAGTACCAATAAAATCATATAAAAATGTTATGAGTCATTTTGCAGTTTTCACAAAAAAAATAATAATAATAAATAAATAAATACATAAATAAATAAATGAATAAATAATAATAATATATAAAGGTATAGATATATATATATATACATATATATATATATATATACACACACATATATATACATATATATATACATACACACACACACACACATTTACAGACATACATATATATATACACACACACACATATACTGTATATATACGCACGTATATATATATATATATATATTTATATATATATATACACACACACATATATTGTATATATACGCACGTGTGTATATATATATATATATATATATATATATATATACACGTACATGTATATATATATATATATATATACATATATACACACAAATACATACATACATATATACACACACATATATATCTATATATACATACATACATATCTATACATACATACATATATATATATACACACATACATACATACACATATATATATATACATACATATATATATGTGTGTGTGTATATATATATATATATATATATATATATATATATATTTATTTATTTATTATTTTTTTTCCCAAGATGGCGCTGCTGTAGTGGCTGCTGTAGGCAGGAGCTCTGTGCTCTTGTGTCATCCTTTTGTGTTTCCCTCTTGTTTTCATGTCCCATTATATTTTTTTGCCTTTTGGTCCGGGACCCTTTGGGACTGTGTGACAAGGGGTGGCACTTTCGTGACCTCTGTGGTGCTTTTTTTGTGGACTTCTGGATCTGCCTCCCGGGAGCCTTTTGGCCATGGAGACCAGCTGCTGGGTGTCTGCCACACCGGAGTCTGTTTGGAGGGACTGGCGGAGATGCGGATGAGGGGACAGGACTGCAGAGTTTAGAGGGACTGGAGGAGGTGCGGATGAGGGGACAGGGCTGCGGAGCTAGCACTGAGCTACTGGGACGGAGAGGCTTTGCGGTGTCTTGGCTGGGTGAGCAGGTGTCGGACACCTCAGTCACCTTGGACGTATCCACGCTCATCCATGCGGACTGGACACTGGCCGAAAATGGACTCGGCTGTCTTGGTTGCTTTGTTGGGTCTGCTCCTGTCTCTGGCCATGCTCCCTCCACCCCAGCAGACGATGGCGTGGAACACCCCAGAGGCCACAACAGTGGATATGTTTCTTTTACTTTTTATTCATAGCTTGTATGTAGAAGTGTCTGATTGTATCTGCTGCTTTAATGTCTTTAATATCCTCTGTGTTCTTTGATGTTTGATGTTTCCCTCTTACACACATGGAAGAGGGATGTGTACCATGGGTATGAGTTGTATTTTTTTCCCTTGGCCTCAGTCTGCACCTCCTCTCCAGGGCCCAGGCTAAGACCAATTCTTTTATTTTATTTTAATCTCTCTCCCCCCCCCTTCCTTGTTTACCTGTATCTCATCTTTTTTGTAAGGGGCGCTGGAAGCCGGCAGACCCGTCAGCGATCCTGTTCTGTATCCCTGTAATGTTTGTCTAAACTTGAATGGGATTGTGCTGAAAATTAAAATTTTCCTGAAGGAACTCTCCTGACGGAATAAATAAAGTACTATCTAATCTAATCTAATATATATATACATATACACACTAGGGGTTTAATGGTACACAAAAATTTCGGTTTGGTACGTACCTCGGTTTAGAGGTCAAGGTTTAGTTCATTTTCGGTACAGTAAGAAAACAACAAAATACATTTTTTGGGGTTATTTATTTACCAAATTTGTAAACAATGGCTTTATCCTTTTAACATTGGGAACACTGTAATAATCCTGCCCACATTAATCCACATTAAACTGCCTCAAGTTGTTCCTTTGAATAAATAACATTAAAAAACCTTTCTTCTACATATAAAAACTGCAACATTAAACAGTTTCAAGTCAACTCATCATGCTTAATTTATTACAGCGTTTGGGAAGCCTATAGTTGACTTTTATTATGTAAATGTTATAATTTTGTCAACATGTGATAGCAGGGACCCTGCCATTCAAAACTAGGCTGCTATATTACTAATGATTCATGTAACTATAGCTGAAAAATAGTACAATAGCAATAGGAGAGACTATTCATCCTTGAACACCATGGAGTTCAATGAAATAACAGACAGACAGGGCTTTGCTGCCCTTAACACACACAGGCACACACACGCACGCACGCACACACACACACACACACACACACACACACACACACACACAGCAAAATGAGCTAACGTTACGCTAAAAGCTAATTAGCATTCACCTCAAGCCAGGACTGCAAGCGAGCTGAGCTGCAGTTTAAGTTTCTAGAAGGTCAACAGGCTCATAGTGATGTTAGTAATAGATGTGACTGGGAAGTGTTTTTTTTCCATTTGGGGAAGTACGATGTACGCTGCTCACATGCGAAACACATATCTGCTCAACGCTGAAGCATTGACAACATGCGCTCTGAATACGCACTGCTGATTGGCTTTGTATGTAACCAATCAGATGGTTGTGTGGGTGGGACAATGCTGGGTGCTCACAGCCCAGAATAGAGGCGGAAAGCAGAGCAGCTTGTTAAAACTTTAGGTTACAAACTCATTCGGTACACCTGCGTGACGGACCAAAACCCCCGTACCGAAACGGTTCACTACAAATACACGTACCGTTACATCCATAATATACACACATATATATATATATATATACATATATATATATATATATATATATATATATATATATATATATATATATATATATATATATATATATATATATATATATATATATATATATATATATATGCATATATATATGCATATATATATATATATATATACACATATATACACATATAAATATATATGCATATATATATATACACACACACACACACACACACACACACACACACACACACACACACACACACATATATATATATATATATATATATATATACATACACACACATATATATGTGTACATGTACATATATATACATACATACATGCATACATACATATATATATTATATACAAAGATAAACATCCATCCATTTTCTACCGCTTATTCTCTTTGGGGTCGCTGGAGCCTATTTTAGCTCCAATCGGGCGGAACAGTACAGGCCGAAAGTTTGGAGACACCTTCTCCTCATTCAATTCATTTTCATGACTATTTACATTGTAGATTGTCACAGCAAAACTATGAATGAACACATGTGGAGTTATGTACTACACAAAAAAAGGTGAAATAACTGAAAACATGTTTTATATTCTAGTTTCTTCAAAATAGCCACCCTTTGCTCTGATTACTGCTTTGCACACTCTTGGCATTCTCTCCAAGAGCTTCAAGAGGTAGTTACCTGAAATAGTTTTCACTTCACAGGTGTGCTTGAAGCTCATGGAGAGAATGCCAAGAGTGTGCAAAGCAGTAATCAGAGAAGAGTGTGGCTATTTTGAAGAAACTAGAATATAGGCATGTTTTTAGTTATTTCACCTTTTTTGGTTAAGTATATAACTCCACATGTGTTCATTCATAGTTTTGATGTGACAATATACAATGTAAATAGTCATGAAAATGCATTGAATGAGAAGGTGTGTTTAAACTTTTGTCCTGTACCTTATGTACAGACAACATTCACACTCACATTCACACACTAGGGACCATTTAGTGTTGCCAATCAACCTATCCCCAGGTGCATGTCTTTGGAGGTGGGAGGGGCCTATCCCCAGGTGCATGTCTTTGGAGGTGGGAGGGGCCTATCCCCAGGTGCATGTCTTTGGAGGTGGGAGGGGCCTATCCCTAGGTGCATGTCTTTGGGGAGGTGGCAGGGGCCTATCCCCAGGTGCATGTCTTTGGAGGTGGGAGGGGCCTATCCCCAGGTGCATGTCTTTGGAGGTGGGAGGAAGCCGGAGTACCCGGAGGGAACCCACGCAGTCACACGAAGAACATGCAAACTCCACACAGGAAAACCCTGAGCCCGGGGAACAAACCCAGGACCTCCGTGTTGTGAGGCACACGCACTACCACCTGTACCACCGTGCTGCCCTATCCCTGTTTTACGATACTTCTTATTCAAAACAAAGAGACAAGAACATAGAAATTAGACATTATTATGGGTGTCTCAATTTCTTGTGGATTTTTACCATTCCCTGCAGGGTCGCACACTAAAACCCTTGCAAAAAGTAGTAGATCTACAGAATATCGGACTCGAGCCACGACTCCTGCAGTATTGATCCCCCCCGTCTAAGATGGAGTGCTAAATGTGACAAATCACAATCTTCAGTAAACCACACATTCTTCCCGGTTGCAAGGGTCTGCTCTATGAATCTGCCCATCGCCGCTTCTTGACTTGCCACCGCAGTGCTGATGCAGTTGCCTAGCAACTGACAATGGTCTAATCACCATCTCGTCATAGAAAACACCTGTCATGATTGCAACGAGCTTTGATGGTAGGGTCTCTGCTGAGAGCCAAAGATCACTCAACTGAACTTCATTCCTGACACCAGGAGACATAGCTCAACTTACACTCAGACCATCGCATTCTTATTCAGTCAACTGTCCTCACAACATATTTTTAATCATGCATGAGGTTGTGGAAACAAAAAAAGATGTTTTAGCGATACATTTGTTTCTTCAGAAGCTATGCAAAGAAGCTGTGACAAATGCGACACACATGCCGGGTGGGAAGGATGCAACTCGGACTAGGTTTACAAGGATTAGAATAGCTGAATTTCTGAAATTATTTTGGGGTCTCGATTTTCATAATGATCTGTGTGCGTCTGGGATCCAAACAGAGGATGGCGTTGTGGCTTGTGCAGCCCTTTGAGACACTTGTGACTTAGGGCTATATAAATAAACATTGATTGATTGCTGATTGATATTGATCACTTGAGTGGGTGTGGGTTTATCATCAAAGACTAAGAGAATGCTACATGCTAGTAGCTAGCAGTTGTTGGTCGACGCCAGCTGGTTGTCTGGTCGCGGGGGCAACAGCCTAAGCAGAGAATCCCAGACTTCCCTCTCCCCAGCCACTTTCATCCAGCTCCTTCCGGGTGATCCCAAGGCGTTCCCAGGCCAGCCGGGACTATATACATTAGAAGTACATTTGAGTTGTTTATAATCCGGGGAGATGGGATGTGAATGGAGGAGGGTATTAGTAAAGTGTTGAAGTTGCCTGGAGGTGTTGTTTTAGAGCGGTTTTGAAGGAATATAGAGATGCACTTACTTTTATACCTGTTGGGAGTGCATTCCACATTGATGTGGCATAGAAAGAGAATAAGTTAAGACCTTTGTTAGATCGGAATCTGGGTTTAACGTGGTTTGTGGAGCTCCCCCTGGTGTTGTGGTTATGGCGCTTATTTACGTTAAGGAAGTAGTTTGATACTTGGGTATCAGGGAGGTGTAGCGGATTTTATAGACTAGGCTCAGTGGCAAGTTGTTTTGACTCTGTCCTCCACCCTAAAGTGGGCTGGAGTGAGGTGTGATCTGGGGTGGAAGTCTAAAAGTAACCGGACTAGCTTGTTCTGGGATGTTTGGAGTCTAGATTTGAGGGTTTTGGAGGTGCTGGGGTACCAGGAGGTGCAAGCGTAATCAAAAAAGGGTTAAATGAGAGTTCCCGCTAGAATCTTCAAGGTGCTTTTGTTGACCAGAGAGGAGATTCTGTAGAGGAATCTCGTTCTTTGGTTGAGCTTTTTGATTAACTTGGTTGCCATTTTATCACAGGAAAGTTTAGCCTCTAGAATGGAACCTAGGTAGGTGATCTCATCTTTCCTGGTGATAACAATGTCACCCACTTTTATAGTGAAGTCACTGACCTTCTTAAGTTTGATATGGGACCCAAATAGGACGGATTCTGTTTTACCTAAGTGTATGGATAGCTTGTTGTCAGCGAGCCAGGTGCAAATATTGAGTTCAGCACTGAGGATTTGTTCCACCTGTGACTTGTCCTTGCCGAATACCAGCAGGGCCGAGTCTTCCGCAAACAATAACAAATCCGCAAACAGGCATTCGGGTGGCATCCTGACCAGATGCCCGAACCACCTCATCCGGCTCCTCTCCATGTGGAGGAGCAGCAGCTTTACTTTGAGTTCCTCCCGGATGGCAGAGCTTCTCACCCTATATCCTGCGGTCCTGCTAGACACCGACCTCTATTTAATAATACAACTTTAACATTTGACCACCAAACAATTAAACAAGGTGACTCGGTAAAAAATCTGGGTATTATCTTCCACCCAACTCTCTCCTTTGAGTCACACATTAAAAGCGTTACTAAAACGGCCTTCTTTCATCTCCGTAATATCGCTAAAATTCGCTCCATTCTGTCCACTAAAGATGCTGAGATCATTATCCATGCGTTTGTTACGTCTTGTCTCGACTACTGTAACGTATTATTTTCGGGTCTCCCCATGTCTAGCATTAAAAGATTACAGTTGGTACAAAATGCGGCTGCTAGACTTTTGACAAGAACAAGAAAGTTTGATCACATTATACCTATACTGTATATACCTTTATATACATATATACATACATATATACCTATACTGTATATACTTTTATATACATATATACATACATATACATATACATACATACATTTTTTTTTTTTTTCCAAGATGGCGCTGCTGTAGTGGCTGCTGTAGGCAGGAGCTCTGTGCTCTTGTCTCATCCTTTTGTGTTTCCCTCTTGTTTTCATGTGGTATTATATTTTTTTGCATTTTGGTCCGGGACCCTTTGGGACTGTTTGACAAGGGGTGGCACTTTCGTGACCTCTGTGGTGCTTTTTTTGTGGACTTCTGGATCTGCCTCCCGGGAGCCTTTTGGCCATGGAGACCAGCTGCAGGGTCTCTGCTACACCAGAGTCTGTTTGGATGTACTGGAGGAGATGCGGATGAGGGGACAGGACTGTGGAGCTAGCACTGAGCTACTGGGACGGAGAGGCTTCGCGGTGTCTTGGCTGGGTGAGCAGGTGTCGGACACCTCAGTCACCTTGGACGTATCCTCGCTCATCCATGCGGACTGGACACTGGCCGAGAGTGGAGTCGGCTGTCATGGTTGCCTTGTTGGGTCTGCTCCTGTCTCTGGCCATGCTCCCTCCACCCCAGCAGACGATGGCATGGAACACCGCAGAGGCCACCACAGTGGATATGTTTCTTTTACTTTTTATTCATAGCTGTATGTAGAAGTGTCTGGTTGTATCTGCTGCTTTAATGTCTTTAATGTCCTCTGTGTTCTTTGATGTTTGATGTTTCCCTCTTACACACATGGAAGAGGGATGTGTACTATGGCTATGAGTTGTTGTTTTTTTTCCCCTTGGCCTCAGTCTGCACCCCCACTCCAGGGCCTAGGCTAAGACCGATTTTTAAATTGTATTTTAATCTTCTATTTTTTTCTTCCCACCCCCCTTGTTTACCTGTATGTCATCTTTTTTGTAAGGGGCGCTGGAAGCCGGCAGACCCGTCAGCGATCCTGTTCTGTCTCCCTGTAATGTTTGTCTGATCTTGAATGGGATTGTGCTGAAAATTGTAATTTTCCTGAAGGAACTCTCCTGACGGAATAAATAAAGTACTATCTATCTATCTATATATACCTATACTGTATATACCTTTATATACATATATACATACATATATACCTATACTGGCTAGCCTGCACTGGCTTCCTGTGCACTTAAGATGTGACTTTAAGGTTTTACTACTTACTACACGGTCTAGCTCCATCCTATCTTACAGATTGTATTGTACCATATGTCCCGGCAAGAAATCTGCCTTCAAAGGACTCCGGCTTATTAGTGATTCCTAGAGCCCCAAAAAATATGCGGCCAGCTCCAAAGTTTCTAATAGTCATCATTGTCGACGTACCACTGGGGTGAGTTTTTCCTTGCCTTTATGTGGGCCCTACCAAGGATGTTGTTGTGGTTTGTCCAGCCCTTTGAGACACTTGTGATTTAGGGCTATATAAATAAACATTGATTGATCTCTAAGGTAGAGCCCCGCTACCCGGTGGAGGAAACTCATTTGGGCCGCTTGCACCCGTGATCTTGTCCTTTCGGTCATAACACAGAGCTCATGACCATAGGTGAGGATGGGAACGTAGACCGGTTAATTGAGAGCTTTGCCTTCCGGCTCAGCTCCTTCTTCACCACAACGGATCGATACAGCGTCCGCATTACTGAAGACGCCGCACCGATCCGCCTGTCGAGCTCAACATACACTCTTCCCTCACTCGTGAACAAGACTCCGAGGTACTTGAACCCCTCCACTTGGGGCAGGGTCTCCTCCCCAACCCGGAGATGGCACTCCACCCTTTTCCAGGCGAGAACCATGGACTCAGACCTGGAGGTGCTGATTCTCATCCCAGTTGCTTCAAACTCGGCTGTGAACCGATCCACTGAGAGTTGAACATCCCGGTCAGATAAAGCCATCAGGACCACATCATCTGCAAAAAGCAGCAACCTAATCCTGCAGCCACCAAACCGTAACCCCTCAACGCCTTAACTGGGCCTAGAAATTCTGTCGATAAAAGTTATAAACAGACTGGGTGACAAAGGACAGACTTGGCGGAGTCCAACCCTCACTGGAAACGTGTCCGACTTACTGCCGGCGAAGCGAACCAAGCTCTGACACTGAGCGGCTGGTTGTGCAAAACCCAAAACCAGGGAAGTTGGCACGCTGTGTAAATAGCACAAAGAAAAAACAGAATACAATGATTTTCAAACAATTTTCAACCTATATTCAATGGAATCTAGAGCTGCAGCAATCAAATATTTTAGTAATCAAGTTATTCTATCGGATATCCCGATCGATTAATCGAGTAGTCGAATAAATCATATTTTTGCTTCATTTTTATTTTTTTGTAGCCTGTCCAGTTCCTCAGGCAAATCATATTGTTGATGTAGATGCCCATATCGAGGCAGCCAAAAGTTCCTTGAATATATTTTGTAATCCAATTACTCGAGGAATCGTTTCAGCTCTAATTGAATCGACTGCAAAGACAAGATACCTGACATTCAAACTGATAAACTTTGTTATTTTTTGCAAATATTAGCCTGCAACATGTTTCAAAAAAGACTGAGAAAGTTGAGGAATGCTCATCAAACGCTTATTCGGAACATCCCACAGGTGAACAGGCTAATTGGAAACAGGTGGGTGCCATGTTTGGGTGTACAAGCGGACTCCATGAAATGTTCAATCATTCACAAACAAGGATGGGGCGAGGGTCACCACTTTGTGAACAAATGCGTGAGCAAACTGTCGAACAGTTTAAGAACAACATTTCTCAACCAACTATCGCAAGGAATGTAGGGATTTCACCATCTGCGGTCTGTGATATCATCAAAAGGTTCAGAGAATCTGGAGAAATCACTGCCCGAAAGCAGCAAGGCCGAAAACAAAAACTGAATGCCCGTGACCTTCGATCCCTCAGGCAGTACTGCATCAAAAAGCGATACCAGTGTGTAAAGGATATCACCACTTGGACTCAGGAATACTTCAGAAAACCACTATCAGTAACCACAGATCGTTGCTACATCTGTAAGTGCAAGTTAAAACTCTACTATGTAAAGCGAAAGCCATTTATCAACAACACCCAGAAATGCAGCCGGCTTCAAATTCACTGGTTTGGGGTTTTGTATGTACAACATAGCTAACATAGGTCATAACAGACTTTTCAGCTGCTGTTTTCATTCTGGTCAAAGTAGTTTAACAGTAGTGCTGGTGGACAGAACTACTGTCACCCTTGATCCTGACTTAAGTTTTCTTTTCATGTGACTTGAATGTCGTTAATGCTGCACCTGGAATGCATTAGAGACGGGGGCTTTATAAGTAAACATTGATTGATTGATTGGTTGATTTATTAATTGACTGATTGATTGCATTTGTAGAAAGCCCATGCCAATGAATGATTAATCAATTGAACTGTGTACATGCAAGAATGATCTAGTTTCCAATCGAACACAGTCTGTGTTATAATCCAATATGAAAAAATTGGAATACAATTAAAGACGACTAATTTTACATGCATTTTTTTGGTAATATACACTACATTTTAAGGTGGAATTATTGCATCTTGCCATATTTTTCTAACGTTTTAGGTTAAAAAAAAATCTAGTAATAAAATGCATTAAAAATGGTGTAATAATAGTGTTCACTGTTAGAAGCGGTCCTCTGGGGCCAAACATAACCGCGACGTGGCCCTCAGTGAAAATGACTAATAGCACACGGGCTCCATCTAGTGGTACGCCATACAACCACTTAAGTTATTATTTCATAAGGATTAAGTGATTAGTGTTATATTTTTCAATATTCAAACACAGTGTTACTGTTCAAACTGTGGATAATGTTACAGTGGCCAAACATTCAAACTACTTGACAATTACTACACGGCTCCTAATAGTTCCAAGTCTAGACTCCAGTTTATTTAACCACCCAACAGTGTCTCTCAACCTGTTTTGAGCCAAGGCACATTTTTTTGGCATTGAAAAAATCCAGAGGAACACCAACAGCAGAAATCAATAAAAAACGGAACTCAGTTGACAGTAAAAAGTTGTTGTCACAATTGTTGGGTATGACTTCAAACCATAACCAATAGGTCTGTGAATCTTTGGGTGTCCCACGATTCGATTCAATATCAATTCTTGGGGTCACGATTGGATTCAAAATCGATTTTTTTTTTTCGATTCAACGCGATTCTCGATTAAAAAACGATTTTTTTCCGATTCAAAAGGATTGTGTATTCATTCAATACATAGATTTCAGCAGGATCTACCCCAGTCTGCTGACATGCTAGCAGAGTAGTAAATTAAAAAAAAAAAGCTTTTATAATTGTAAAGGACAATGTTTTATCAACTGATTGCAATAATGTAAATTTGTTTTAACTATTAAAGGAACCAAAAATATGACTTATTTTATCTTTGTGAAAACATTGGACACAGTGTGTTGTCAAGCTTATGAGATGCCATGCAAGTGTAAGCCACTTTTTGATTATTTTTATAAATGTCTAATGATGATGTCAATGAGGGATTTTTAATCACTGCTATGCTGAAATTATAACTAATATTGATACTGTTGTTGATAATATTCACTACTTTTGGTTTGTTCTGTGTGGTGTTTGTGTCTCCTCTCAATTGCTCTGTTTATTGCAGTTCTGAGTGCTGCTGGGTCAGGTTTGCTTTTGGAATTGGATTGCATTGTTATGGTATTGCTGTGTCGTGGTTTGTTGAATTGTTTAGCAAAAAAAAACAGATTTAAAAAAAATGAGAATCGATTCTGAATCACCATTCGTATTCGAATTGATTTTTTCCCACACCCCTAATAACCAAGCATGCATCACCATAGCTCTTGTCTCAAAGTAGGTGTACTGTCACCACCTGTCACATCACGCCGTGTAGTGTTTTAGTTCTTGTCTTGCGCTCCTATTTTGGTGGCTTTTTCTCTTTTTTTGGCATTTTCCTGTAGCAATTCCATGTATTCCTCAGAGCGATATTTCCCGCATGTACTTTGTTTTTAGCAATCAAGAATATTTGTGGGGACATTGTTGTCATGTTGGGATGTACATTGTGGATGCTGTTTCCATTCTAGAGGCTAATCTTTCCTGTGATAAAATGGCAACCAAGGTAATCAAAAAGGTCAACCAAAGAACGAGATTCCTCTACAGAATCTCCTCTCTGGTCAACAAAAGCACCTTGAGGATTCTAGCGGGAACTCTCGTTCAACCCTTCTTCGATTACGCTTGCACCTCCTGGTACTCCACCACCTCCAAAACCCTCAAATCTAGACTCCAAACATCCTAGAATGAGCTAGTCCGGTTACTTTTAGACCTCCACCCAAGATCACACCTTACTCCAACCCACTTCTCCAAAGTGGGCTGGCTCAGGGTGGAGGACAGAGTAAAACAACTTGCACTGAGCCTAGTCTATAAAATCCGCTACACCTCCTTGATACCGACTTCCTTAACGTAAATGACCGCCATAACCACAACACCAAGGGGAGCTCCACAAACCACGTTAAACCCAGAATCCGATCTGACAAAGGTCTTACCTCATTCTCCTTCTATGCCACATCAATATGGAATGTACTCCCAACAGGTGTAAAAGTAAGTGCATCTCTATCTTCCTTCAAAAGTGCTCTAAAACAACACCTCCAGGCAACTTCAACACTTTGCTAATACCCTCCTCCATTCACATCCCATCTCCCCGGATTATAAACAACCTAATGTAAATAATTAAATGTACTTCTAATGTATATACCTGTTCTTATGCTATGTGAACTCACTATGTTCTCTGCTGGCTGTACATATCCTACTAAATAAGACCTACACTGTTGATACAATTGTTGATGAATGAATTACTGATATCAACCAAAGCTCCTCATCCCACCCCCCAGATTGTAAATAATGTAAATAATTCAATGTATATACTATGATGATTAACCTGTGTGATGACTGTATTATGTTGATAGTATATATTTGTACCATGAATTGATTAACATGGACCCCGACTTAAACAAGTTGAAAAACTTATTGGGGTGTTACCATTTAGTGGTCAATTGTACGGAATATGTACTGTACTGTGCAATCTACTAATAAAAGTTTCAATCAATCAAAAAATCAAGTCTTTGCTCCACAGTAAGTCTTTGCTGTCGTCCAGCATTCTGTTTTTGTTTACTTCGTAGCCAGTTCAGTGTTAGTTTCGTTCTGCGTAGCTTTACCTAAGCTTCGATAGAACTGGGCGATATCGCCTTTTTTTAATATTGTTATATTTTTAGGCCATATCGCGATGTACAATATATTTCTCGATATTTTGCCTTAGCCTTGAATGAACACTTGATGCATATAATCACAGCAGTATGATGATTCTATGTGTCTACATTCAAACATTCTTCTTCATACTGCATTCATATATGCTACTTTTAAACTTTCATGCAGAGAAGGAAACCAAAACTAAGTCAATCGACCAAAACTGTATTTATTAAAGTTATTAGCAAAAGACTTTTCAAATGATGCTACATATTAGCAGCAATGCTACTTTTGGTAGCAACACTTGTGCCCCACACTTGACAAATTAAAGTTGTCTGTTCGACATCTTCCCGCTTGAAGCCAAACCACCGCCAGACAATGGACCCCCTGCTGTTTTTATTGGCAATTATTTCTTCAATCAATCAATGTTTACTTATATAGCCCTAAATCACTTGTGTCTCAAAGGGCTGCACAGACCACCATGACATCCTCGGTAGGCCCACATAAGGGCAAGGAAAACTCACACCCAGTGGGACGTCGGTGACAATGATGACTATGAGAACCTTAGAGAGGAGGAAAGCAATGGATGTCGAGCGGGTCTAACATGATACTGTGAAAGTTCAATCCACAATGGATCCAACACAGTCGCGTGTCCAAAGAGGATCCAACACACAGCAGCGAGAGTCCCGTTCACAGCGGAGCCAGCAGGAAACCATCCGAAGCGGAGGCGGACCAGCAGCGCAGAGATGTCCCCAGCTGATACACAGGCAAGCAGTACATGGCCACCGGATCGGACCGGACCCCCTCCACAAGGGAGAGTGGGACATAGAAGAAAAAGAAAAGAAACGGCAGATCAACTGGTCTAAAAAGGGAGTCTATCTAAAGGCTAGAGTATACAAATGAGTTTTAAGGTGAGACTTAAATGCTTCTACTGAGGTGGCATCTCGAACTGTTACCGGGAGGGCATTCCAGAGTACTGGAGCCCGAACGGAAAACGCTCTATAGCCCGCAGACTTTTTTTGGGCTTTGGGAATCACTAATAAGCCGGAGTCCTTTGAACGCAGATTTCTTGGCGGGACATATGGTACAATACAATCGGCAAGATAGGATGGGGCTAGACCGTGTAGTATTTTATACGTAAGTAGTAAAACCTTAAAGTCACATCTTAAGTGCACCTTCATTTGTTACCAGATTCGCACCTTCTTTCTCTCGCAACAACCCGCTAGCAACACAGCTAACGTTAGCTACGCCGCTACATCTCTGCTGGGCGAGGGTGTATACGTATGTGACGTGTGAGGTGACAGTTTGTGACGTATATAAGAATGTGCGCCTGCTTGTCTGTGAGAAGGAAACACAGGAAAGAGCAAGGAGAGCCTGTAGTGTAATGTCCGCAGCTAAAAACAACTGCGTGAGAACATCTACTCGAATATTAGGATATAGTCATTTTCTATATCGCACAGGGACAAACCCGCGATTTATATCGAATATCGATATATCGCCCAGCCCTAAGCTTCAATGCCTCTTCTTTGGGGCACTCGTCTTTTGTTTATTTTCGGTTTAAGCATTAAACACCTTTTTACCTGCACCCTGCCTCCCGCTGTTCCCGACATCTACAAAGCAATCAAACACCTTTTTACCTGCACACTGCCTGCCGCTGTTCCCGACATTTACAAAGCAATCAAACACCTTTTTACCTGCACGCTGCCTCCCGCTGTTCCCGACATCTACAAAGCAATCAAACACATTTTTACTTGCACGCTGCTTCCCGCTGTTCCCGACATATACAAAGCAATCAAACACCTTTTTACCTGCACCCTGCCTCCCGCTGTTCCCGACATCTACAAAGCAATCAAACACCTTTTTACCTGCACACTGCCTGCCGCTGTTCCCGACATTTACAAAGCAATCAAACACCTTTTTACCTGCACACTGCCTCCCGCTGTTCCCGACATCTACAAAGCAATCAAACACCTTTTTACCTGCACGCTGCCTCCCGCTGTTCCCGACATCTACAAAGCAATCAAACACCTTTTTACCTGCACACTGCCTCCCGCTGTTCCCGACATCTACAAAGCAATCAAACACCTTTTTACCTGCACGCTGCCTCCCGCTGTTCCCGACATCTACAAAGCAATCAAACACCTTTTTACCTGCACACTGCCTCCCGCTGTTCCCGACATCTACAAAGCAATCAAACACCTTTTTACCTGCACGCTGCCTCCCACTGTTCCCGACATCTACAAAGCAATCAAACACCTTTTTACCTGCACCCTGCCTCCCGCTGTTCACGACATCTACAAAGCAATCAAACACCTTTTTACCTGCACGCTGCCTGCCGCTGTTCCCGACATTTACAAAGCAATCAAACACTTTTTTACCTGCACGCTGCCTCCCGCTGTTCCCGACATCTACAAAGCAATCAAACACCTGTTTACCTGCACACTGCCTCCCGCTGTTCCCGACATCTACAAAGCAATCAAACACCTTTTTACCTTCACACTGC
The DNA here is from genome assembly GCF_033978795.1 of Nerophis ophidion. Classification (NCBI taxonomy): domain Eukaryota; kingdom Metazoa; phylum Chordata; class Actinopteri; order Syngnathiformes; family Syngnathidae; genus Nerophis; species Nerophis ophidion. Next base: position 51,925,362 of record NC_084622.1, read on the forward strand.
CTCCCGCTGTTCCCGACATCTACAAAGCAATCAAACACCTTTTTACCTGCACACTGCCTCCCGCTGTTCCCGACATCTACAAAGCAATCAAACACCTTTTTACCTGCACCCTGCCTCCCGCTGTTCCCGACATCTACAAAGCAATCAAACACCTTTTTACCTGCACACTGCCTGCCGCTGTTCCCGACATTTACAAAGTAATCAAACACCTTTTTACCTGCACGCTGCCTCCCGCTGTTCCCGACATCTACAAAGCAATCAAACACCTTTTTACCTGCACGCTGCCTCGCGCTGTTCCCGACATCTACAAAGCAATCAAACACCTTTTTACCTGCACCCTGCCTCCCGCTGTTCCCGACATCTACAAAGCAATCAAACACCTTTTTACCTGCACGCTGCCTCCCGCTGTTCCCGACATCTACAAAGCAATCAAACACCTTTTTACCTGCACCCTGCCTCCCGCTGTTCCCGACATCTACAAAGCAATCAAACACCTTTTTACCTGCACCCTGCCTCCCGCTGTTCCCGACATCTACAAAGCAATCAAACACCTTTTTACCTGCACGCTGCCTTCCGCTGTTCCCGACATCTACAAAGCAATCAAACACCTTTTTACCTGCACGCTGCCTCCCGCTGTTCCCGAGCCTCCCGCTCTTCCCGACATCTACAAAGCAATCAAACACCTTTTTACCTGCACGCTGCCTCCCGCTGTTCCCGACATCTACAAAGCAATCAAACACCTTTTTACTGTTCCCGACATCTACAAAGCAATCAAACACCTTTTTACCTGCACGCTGCCTCCCGCTGTACCCGACATCTACAAAGCATTCAAACACCTTTTTACCTGCACGCTGCCTCCCGCTGTTCCCGACATCTACAAAGCAATCAAACACCTTTTTACCTGCACACTGCCTCCCGCTGTTCCCGACATCTACAAAGCAATCAAACACCTTTTTACCTGCACGCTGCCTCCCGCTGTTCCCGACATCTACAAAGCAATCAAACACCTTTTTACCTGCACACTGCCTCCCGCTCTTCCCGAGATCTACAAAGCAATCAAACACCTTTTTACCTGCACGCTGCCTCCCGCTGTTCCCGACATCTACAAAGCAATCAAACACCTTTTTACCTGGACGCTGCCTCCCGCTGTTCCCGACATCTACAAAGCAATCAAACACCTTTCAACCTGCACGCTGCCTCCCGCTGTTCCCGACATCTACAAAGCAATCAAACACCTTTTTACCTGCACACTGCCTGCCGCTGTTCCCGACATTTACAAAGTAATCAAACACCTTTTTACCTGCACGCTGCCTCCCGCTGTTCCCGACATCTACAAAGCAATCAAACACCTTTTTACCTGCACACTGCCTCCCGCTGTTCCCGACATCTACAAAGCAATCAAACACCTTTTTACCTGCACCCTGCCTCCCGCTGTTCCCGACATCTACAAAGCAATCAAACACCTTTTTACCTGCACGCTGCCTCCCGCTGTTCCCGACATCTACAAAGCAATCAAACACCTTTTTACCTGCACCCTGCCTCCCGCTGTTCCCGACATCTACAAAGCAATCAAACACCTTTTTACCTGCACGCTGCCTCCCGCTGTTCCCGAGCCTCCCGCTCTTCCCGACATCTACAAAGCAATCAAACACCTTTTTACCCGCACGCTGCCTCCCGCTGTTCCCGACATCTACAAAGCAATCAAACACCTTTTTACTGTTCCCGACATCTACAAAGCAATCAAACACCTTTTTACCTGCACCCTGCCTCCCGCTGTTCCCGACATCTACAAAGCAATCAAACACCTTTTTACCTGCACGCTGCCTCCCGCTGTTCCCGAGCCTCCCGCTCTTCCCGACATCTACAAAGCAATCAAACACCTTTTTACCTGCACGCTGCCTCCCGCTGTACCCGACATCTACAAAGCAATCAAACACCTTTTTACCTGCACGCTGCCTCCCGCTGTTCCCGACATCTACAAAGCAATCAAACACCTTTTTACCTGCACACTGCCTCCCGCTGTTCCCGACATCTACAAAGCAATCAAACACCTTTTTACCTGCACGCTGCCTCCCGCTGTTCCCGACATCTACAAAGCAATCAAACACCTTTTTACCTGCACACTGCCGCCCGCTCTTCCCGAGATCTACAAAGCAATCAAACACCTTTTTACCTGCACGCTGCCTCCCGCTGTTCCCGACATCTACAAAGCAATCAAACACCTTTTTACCTCCACACTGCCTCCCGCTGTTCCCGACATCTACAAAGCAATCAAACACCTTTTTACCTGCACGCTGCCTCCCGCTGTTCCCGACATCTACAAAGCAATCAAACACCTTTTTACCTGCACCCTGCCTCCCGCTGTTCCCGACATCTACAAAGCAATCAAACACCTTTTTACCTGGACGCTGCCTCCCGCTGTTCCCGACATCTACAAAGCAATCAAACACCTTTCAACCTGCACGCTGCCTCCCGCTGTTCCCGACATCTACAAAGCAATCAAACACCTTTTTACCTGCACACTGCCTCCCGCTGTTCCCGACATCTACAAAGCAATCAAACACCTTTTTACCTGCACCCTGCCTCCCGCTGTTCCCGACATCTACAAAGCAATCAAACACCTTTTTACCTGCACACTGCCTGCCGCTGTTCCCGACATTTACAAAGTAATCAAACACCTTTTTACCTGCACGCTGCCTCCCGCTGTTCCCGACATCTACAAAGCAATCAAACACCTTTTTACCTGCACGCTGCCTCGCGCTGTTCCCGACATCTACAAAGCAATCAAACACCTTTTTACCTGCACCCTGCCTCCCGCTGTTCCCGACATCTACAAAGCAATCAAACACCTTTTTACCTGCACGCTGCCTCCCGCTGTTCCCGACATCTACAAAGCAATCAAACACCTTTTTACCTGCACCCTGCCTCCCGCTGTTCCCGACATCTACAAAGCAATCAAACACCTTTTTACCTGCACCCTGCCTCCCGCTGTTCCCGACATCTACAAAGCAATCAAACACCTTTTTACCTGCACGCTGCCTTCCGCTGTTCCCGACATCTACAAAGCAATCAAACACCTTTTTACCTGCACGCTGCCTCCCGCTGTTCCCGAGCCTCCCGCTCTTCCCGACATCTACAAAGCAATCAAACACCTTTTTACCTGCACGCTGCCTCCCGCTGTTCCCGACATCTACAAAGCAATCAAACACCTTTTTACTGTTCCCGACATCTACAAAGCAATCAAACACCTTTTTACCTGCACGCTGCCTCCCGCTGTACCCGACATCTACAAAGCATTCAAACACCTTTTTACCTGCACGCTGCCTCCCGCTGTTCCCGACATCTACAAAGCAATCAAACACCTTTTTACCTGCACACTGCCTCCCGCTGTTCCCGACATCTACAAAGCAATCAAACACCTTTTTACCTGCACGCTGCCTCCCGCTGTTCCCGACATCTACAAAGCAATCAAACACCTTTTTACCTGCACACTGCCTCCCGCTCTTCCCGAGATCTACAAAGCAATCAAACACCTTTTTACCTGCACGCTGCCTCCCGCTGTTCCCGACATCTACAAAGCAATCAAACACCTTTTTACCTGGACGCTGCCTCCCGCTGTTCCCGACATCTACAAAGCAATCAAACACCTTTCAACCTGCACGCTGCCTCCCGCTGTTCCCGACATCTACAAAGCAATCAAACACCTTTTTACCTGCACACTGCCTGCCGCTGTTCCCGACATTTACAAAGTAATCAAACACCTTTTTACCTGCACGCTGCCTCCCGCTGTTCCCGACATCTACAAAGCAATCAAACACCTTTTTACCTGCACACTGCCTCCCGCTGTTCCCGACATCTACAAAGCAATCAAACACCTTTTTACCTGCACCCTGCCTCCCGCTGTTCCCGACATCTACAAAGCAATCAAACACCTTTTTACCTGCACGCTGCCTCCCGCTGTTCCCGACATCTACAAAGCAATCAAACACCTTTTTACCTGCACCCTGCCTCCCGCTGTTCCCGACATCTACAAAGCAATCAAACACCTTTTTACCTGCACGCTGCCTCCCGCTGTTCCCGAGCCTCCCGCTCTTCCCGACATCTACAAAGCAATCAAACACCTTTTTACCCGCACGCTGCCTCCCGCTGTTCCCGACATCTACAAAGCAATCAAACACCTTTTTACTGTTCCCGACATCTACAAAGCAATCAAACACCTTTTTACCTGCACCCTGCCTCCCGCTGTTCCCGACATCTACAAAGCAATCAAACACCTTTTTACCTGCACGCTGCCTCCCGCTGTTCCCGAGCCTCCCGCTCTTCCCGACATCTACAAAGCAATCAAACACCTTTTTACCTGCACGCTGCCTCCCGCTGTACCCGACATCTACAAAGCAATCAAACACCTTTTTACCTGCACGCTGCCTCCCGCTGTTCCCGACATCTACAAAGCAATCAAACACCTTTTTACCTGCACACTGCCTCCCGCTGTTCCCGACATCTACAAAGCAATCAAACACCTTTTTACCTGCACGCTGCCTCCCGCTGTTCCCGACATCTACAAAGCAATCAAACACCTTTTTACCTGCACACTGCCGCCCGCTCTTCCCGAGATCTACAAAGCAATCAAACACCTTTTTACCTGCACGCTGCCTCCCGCTGTTCCCGACATCTACAAAGCAATCAAACACCTTTTTACCTCCACACTGCCTCCCGCTGTTCCCGACATCTACAAAGCAATCAAACACCTTTTTACCTGCACGCTGCCTCCCGCTGTTCCCGACATCTACAAAGCAATCAAACACCTTTTTACCTGCACCCTGCCTCCCGCTGTTCCCGACATCTACAAAGCAATCAAACACCTTTTTACCTGGACGCTGCCTCCCGCTGTTCCCGACATCTACAAAGCAATCAAACACCTTTCAACCTGCACGCTGCCTCCCGCTGTTCCCGACATCTACAAAGCAATCAAACACCTTTTTACCTGCACACTGCCTGCCGCTGTTCCCGACATTTACAAAGTAATCAAACACCTTTTTACCTGCACGCTGCCTCCCGCTGTTCCCGACATCTACAAAGCAATCAAACACCTTTTTACCTGCACGCTGCCTCCCGCTGTTCCCGACATCTACAAAGCAATCAAACACCTTTTTACCTGCACGCTGCCTCCCGCTGTTCCCGACATCTACAAAGCAATCAAACACCTTTTTACCTGCACGCTGCCTCCCGCTGTTCCCGACATCTACAAAGCAATCAAACACCTTTTTACCTGCACCCTGCCTCCCGCTGTTCCCGACATCTACAAAGCAATCAAACACCTTTTTACCTGCACGCTGCCTCCCGCTGTTCCCGAGCCTCCCGCTCTTCCCGACATCTACAAAGCAATCAAACACCTTTTTACCTGCACGCTGCCTCCCGCTGTTCCCGACATCTACAAAGCAATCAAACACCTTTTTACTGTTCCCGACATCTACAAAGCAATCAAACACCTTTTTACCTGCACGCTGCCTCCCGCTGTACCCGACATCTACAAAGCAATCAAACACCTTTTTACCTGCACGCTGCCTCCCGCTGTTCCCGACATCTACAAAGCAATCAAACACCTTTTTACCTGCACACTACCTCCCGCTGTTCCCGACATCTACAAAGCAATCAAACACCTTTTTACCTGCACGCTGCCTCCCGCTGTTCCCGACATCTACAAAGCAATCAAACACCTTTTTACCTGCACCCTGCCTCCCGCTCTTCCCGAGATCTACAAAGCAATCAAACACCTTTTTACCTGCACGCTGCCTCCCGCTGTTCCCGACATCTACAAAGCAATCAAACACCTTTTTACCTCCACACTGCCTCCCGCTGTTCCCGACATCTACAAAGCAATCAAACACCTTTTTACCTGCACGCTGCCTCCCGCTGTTCCCGACATCTACAAAGCAATCAAACACCTTTTTACCTCCACACTGCCTCCCGCTGTTCCCAACATCTACAAAGCAATCAAACACCTTTTTACCTGCACGCTGCCTCCCGATGTTCCCGACATCTACAAAGCAATCAAACACCTTTTTACCTGCACGCTGCCTCCCGCTGTTCCCGACATCTACAAAGCAATCAAACACCTTTTTACCTGCACCCTGCCTCCCGCTGTTCCCGACATCTACAAAGCAATCAAACACCTTTTTACCTGGACGCTGCCTCCCGCTGTTCCCGACATCTACAAAGCAATCAAACACCTTTCAACCTGCACGCTGCCTCCCGCTGTTCCCGACATCTACAAAGCAATCAAACACCTTTTTACCTGCACGCTGCCTCCCACTGTTCCCGACATCTACAAAGCAATCAAACACCTTTTTACCTGCACGCTGCCTCCCGCTGTTCCCGACATCTACAAAGCAATCAAACACCTTTTTACCTGCACACTGCCTCCCGCTGTTCCCGACATCTACAAAGCAATCAAACACCTTTTTACCTGCACGCTGCCTCCCGCTGTTCCCGACATCTACAAAGCAATCAAACACCTTTTTACCTGCACACTGCCTCCCGCTCTTCCCGACATCTACAAAGCAATCAAACACCTTTTTACCTGCACGCTGCCTCCCGCTGTTCCCGACATCTACAAAGCAATCAAACACCTTTTTACCTCCACACTGCCTCCCGCTGTTCCCGACATCTACAAAGCAATCAAACACCTTTTTACCTGCACGCTGCCTCCCGCTGTTCCCGACATCTACAAAGCAATCAAACACCTTTTTACCTCCACACTGCCTCCCGCTGTTCCCAACATCTACAAAGCAATCAAACACCTTTTTACCTGCACGCTGCCTCCCGATGTTCCCGACATCTACAAAGCAATCAAACACCTTTTTACCTGCACGCTGCCTCCCGCTGTTCCCGACATCTACAAAGCAATCAAACACCTTTTTACCTGCACCCTGCCTCCCGCTGTTCCCGACATCTACAAAGCAATCAAAAACCTTTTTACCTGAACGCTGCCTCCCGCTGTTCCCGACATCTACAAAGCAATCAAACACCTTTCTACCTGCACGCTGCCTCCCGCTGTTCCCGACATCTACAAAGCAATTAACTACCTGCTGCCACCTACTGATATGGAATATTAATACACGGTCACTCTGCCGAGCTCGAGACATCACAACACTCAACAACAACAACAACACATATTTTGCAGACTATAATTACGGGTATGCAAAAAATATTTTTAACCCAAATAGGTGACATTTGATCATCTCCTACGACACAGCAGACTGTGGTGTGCACAGTGGTTGGTCTATCAGTATCAGAAATAAAGTATATTCCCATGCAGTAAATGAATCATGAGCTGTACTCAGCAGGAACAATAAACATGACATTCAGAGTGTAACAATAGTCACTAAGTGAAGTGAATTTAATTATATTTATATAGCGCTTTTCCCAAGTGACTCAAAGCGCTTTACATAGTGAAACCCAATATCTAAGTTACATTTAAACCAGTGTGAGTGGCACTGGGAGCAGGTGGGTAAAGTGTCTTGCCCAAGGACACAACGGCAGTGACTAGGATGGCACAAGCGGGAATCGAACCTGCAACCCTCAAGTTGCTGGCACGGCCACTCTACCAACCGAGCTATGCCGCTTGACTGTCAACTTTCTGGAATGTAAACAATGAAACACTGGCTGTGTTTGTGTTGCTAAAGGCGATCGCAATACACCGCTTCCCACCTACATCTTTCTTCTTTGATGTCTCCATTATTCATTGAACAAATTGCAAAAGATTCAGCAACACAGTGTCCAGTATATTGTGGAATTATGGAATGAAAACAGACGACTTATAGCTGGGAACGGTGCTGGAACAAAATGTCCTCTACAATGCCAATCAATCAATCAATGTATGATGTATCGCGCACGTGTCATTATACCTCGACATTATACCTAAGAGCATTAGTATCCTGCTAAATCGGAAGCTTGGCCTTTGCGAATGCTTTGGTAATTATTTTTTCTCAACCATTAGGAGAGCAACACGATAATGGTGTGAACAAAATAGTAGCAAAAGTTGGAATGTGTTACAACATGTTTTGCTACCATCAGAGTCATAAAGGGCGAGTTCAACCGCGATACAGGCCAATTATAAAAACGGGACTTGGATCCGCCTGTTGCGTGCCGTACGCTGCAAGAAGCGCCGATTTGTTTCGCTCCTTCACAAGGTTTGATGAGAAAATGTGCTGTTGAGATGAAGATCTGCTAAACATAGTACGGTGAGTGGGAAAGGTGTGAAACTCCCCAGGAGGCCATGGTAAGTGACATGAGATGTGGTGGGAAACGGTCTCATACGGACGAAGCCCAGTCTGGCTGTGAACAACAACTGTGTTCCTAAAAATACAAGGACAGACAACACTTTGGTTTTACAAAACTAAAAAACTGGAACAACTCAACCTCCTTGCATTTTGTGATCCAACAGTTGCGATTAGGGATGTCTGATAACATCAGACATCTGTAATAATTATTGGCCGATAAATGCTTTAAAATGTAATATCGAAAATTATTGGTATCGGTTTCAAAAAGCAAAATGTATGACTTTTTAAAACGCTGCTGTGTACACGGACGTGGGGAGAAGTACAGAGCGCCAATAAACCTTAAAGGCACTGTCTTTGCATGCCGACCTAATCACATAATATCTACGGCTTTTCACACACACACAAGTGAATGCAAGGCGAACTTGGCCAACAGCCATACAGGTCACACTGAGGGTGGCGGTATAAACAACTTTAACACTGTTACAAATATGCGCCACACTGTGAACCCACACCAAACAAGAATGACAAACACATTTTGGGAGAACATCCGCACCGTAACACAACATAATAATAATAATAATAATGGATTAGATTTATACCACGCTTTTCTATTGTTAGATACTCAAAGCGCTCACAGTGAAGTTGGAAGCCATCATTCATTCACACCTGGTGGTGGTAAGCTACATCAGTAGCCACAGCTGCCCTGGGGTAGACTGACGGAAGCGTAACTGCCAGTTTGCGCCTACGGCCCCTCCGACCACCACCAATCATTCATTTATCATTCATTCACCAGTGTGAGCGGCACCGGGGGCAAAGGGTGAAGTGTCCTGCCCAAGGACACAACGGCAGCGATTTGGATGTCAATAGGTGGGAAGCGAACCTGCAACCCTCAGGTTTCTGGCACGGCCGCTCTACCCACTACACCATGTCCCCAATCACATAATATCTACGGCTTTTCACACACACAAGTGAATGCAAGGCGAACTTGGTCAACAGCCATACAGGTTACACTGAGGGTCGTGGTATAAACAACTTTAACACTGTTACAAATATGCACCACACTGTGAACCCACACCAAACAAGAATGACAAACACATTTTGGGAGAACATCCGCACCATAACACAACATAAACACAACACAACAAATACCCAGAACCCTTTGCAGCACTAACTCTTCCGGGACACTACAATATACATCCCCCCGCTACCCGGCTAGTGGGTGGTGAAGTCTGTCTCTCTGTACTAGCTTTGTGGAAGCATGTTGCTTTTGTAGCTGTTTCAGCAGATTTGAATTGCTGTTTTGGGAAGTAAATAGGGTCTTTGATCCAAGACATAACTTACATTTAACTAAAATGTTCTTTTCTTTGTGCTCGACAAAAGAAAAGTAGTGAGAATATCTCCTTGTTAAGAAACTAGACTTCTGCTGTGCCATGATGTCTTGTTAGTAAACACACACACACACACACGCACACACACACACACACACACACGGAGGGAGAAGTTGAAATGTTTTCAAAAAGAGACGACAGCCAAGTCATTTTGAGCTCTTTGTACACCGACAAAACTAACACAAACCCCAATTAAAAATAATAACACACAGCAATAGAGTTCAAAGATTTCCTAGCAGCTGATTTGCCAGGCTTTTTCAGCCTTTGCACACTATCTTTTTGTTTTGCTGTCTCTGACATTCTAGAGAGCAGAAATGAACAGTGTTCTTCATCATCATCATCACCTAATGCTGCAATGCATTGCATCAACAAAAATTAGGCTTTGATGATGAGGCGTAATCAGAGGTACCCGGAGATACTTACTACTACTCTTGTTGTGCAGAGCAACTGAGCTGAAACCAAATACGGGATCTAATGAAGTCAGCTTTAATGACACAACGAAATGGTTATTTGTGGATAAAACATTCAACAAACCAATTGTTCTGCCCTACAAGACTGCTGGAATATCAAAGGCGATGTCTAGGCCAATCTTATTCAAGTGCTGTGCCTAGTGTGCCGTGAGATACAGTCTGGTGTGCATATTTTTTAACCCTATTTGGGTTAAAAATATTTATTGTAAACCAGTAATTCTAGTCTGCAAATGATGTGTTGTTGTTGAGTGTCGGTGCTGTCTAGATCTCGGCAGAGTAACCGTGTAATACTCCTCCGTATCAGTAGGTGGCAGCAGGTAGCTAATTGCTTTGTAGATGTCAGAGACAGCGGGAGGCAGTGTGCAGGTAAAATTGTGTCTAATGTTTGAACCAAAAATAAACAAAAAGGTGAGTGCCCCTAAGAAAAGGCATTGAAGCTGAGGGAAGGCTATGCAGAACTAAACTAAAACTGAACTGGCTACAAAGTAAACAAAAACAGAATGCTGGACGACAGCAAAGACTTACTGTGGAGCAAAGAGGGCGTCCACAATGTACATCCCAACATGACATGACAATGTCCACACAAAGAAGGATAAAAACAACAAAAATCTTCGTGATTGCTAAAACAAACTAGATGCGGAAGACATGAAACTGCTCCAGGAAAATACCCCCCAAAAAAGAGAAAAAGCCACCAAAATAGGAGCGCGAGACAAGAACTAAAAGACTACACACATGAAAACAGCAAAAAAAGTTAAAATAAATCAGGGTGTGATGTGACAGGTGGTGACAGTACACCTACTTTTCTCATGATCCGTGGTTCGGATCATGTTTTTGTTATGTTCTGTTAGTTTTGGACTCTTTTAGTTCCTGTTTGACACCTCAGTAGAAGCATTTAAGTCTCACCTTAAAACTCATTTGTATACTCTACCCTCTAGACCAGTTGATCTGCCGTTTCTTTTCTTTTTCTCCTATGTCCCACTCTCCCTTGTGGAGGGGGTCCTGTCCGATCCTGTGGCCATGGATGACGTACTGGCTGTCCAAAGTCGAGACCCAGGATGGACCGCTCGCCTGTAAATCAGCTGGGGACATCTCTGCGCTGCTGATCGGCCTCCGCTTCGGATGGTTTCCTGCTGGCTCCGCTGTGAACAGGACTCACGCTGCTGTGTTGGATCCGCTTTGGACTGGACTCTCGCGGCTGTGTTGGATCCATTAGGGATTGAACTTTCACAGTATCATGTTAGACCCGCTCGACATCCATTGCTTTCGTCCTCTCCAAGGTTCTCATAGTCATCATTGTCAGCGACATCCCACTGGGTGTGAGTTTTCCTTGTCCTTATGTGGGCCTACCGAGGATGTGGTAGTGGTTTGTGTTGTGGTTTGTGCAGCCCTTTGAGACACTAGTGATTTAGGGCTATATAAGTAAACATTGATTGATTGATTGATTGAGTTTGGTTTGGTTGCCACGGCTACTTATGATTTTCACCTGCCCCTGGTGATCGGGACGCTCACCTGGCTCTAATCAAGAGACATCATTTAAGCCTGCCTTTGCCAGTCAGTCGTCCTGGCGTCATTGTTTGTCTCATGCCTTGCCAAGTAAGTCTTGCTAGTTGTATGCCACAGTTCTTTGAGTGTTACAGGCCACAGTTTATGCTAAGTGTTTGCTTCATGCTCTCGTCACGTCTCTTGTCTTCTAGTCCATGCAAAGTATTTAGCTTCAAATGCGATCGCCACCTTGTTCCTTCGCCTTGTTTTCCGTTTTTTGTACCTCTTTGAGTTTTGTTAAAAATTAAATCATGTTCCTACCTCTAAATCCTGTACAGAGTGATCCATTTGCATCCTGGGAGAATAAACTACATTTACACACTTTCTTTTAGTCTACATCAGGGGTGTCCAAAGTGCAGGCCGGGGGCCATTTGCGGCCCGCAGGTCTTTTTTTTTTTACGGCCCCCACAATTGAAACCTTTTTAAAACGTAAAAAGTGATATAAAAGAGCATACGGGTGAAATGTAACAAGAAAATGTTGCATCGTTTACTCTAATAACACAAAGCTGCCATGCAGGCTGTTTCTTTCTTTAAAAAATAATAATGAATCAAAATCAATGTCATTATGAATTATTGACCTATTCAAGGCTCCAATTACGTCAAATGAAATATTCCACTTTGAGATATTTTTGGGGGAAAATGTAACATATTTTGTGTTTGCCATATAAAAAACTGAGCTGTTTTTTTTTTAAAGAAGGGCCTAAAACGAACAAACAAAAAACATAAACAACAATAAAACTTATAATTGACGGATAGATCCAAAGTTGATCTCGAGATTATTGTGTTAAAAGTAAACAGTGAAAAAAAATGTATGATTTATTTTCTAGCACTTTAATGAGTGGGACCCTTTTGGATCCCCAATCATTTTAGTGTGATATGTTTTTAAGTGTCATTGCTTAAAAAATAATAATGAATTAAAATCAATTGTGTTATGAGTTATTGACCTTTTAAAGGCTCCAATTATTATATGATCTCAAATATTCCACTTAAAAAATTATTGGGTGAAAATATTGCATATTTTTTGATATTTTCCATACAAAACTGGGTTTTTGTAAAAAACAACAACATACAACTTAAATCTTTTAGAACAACATTTCTCAACGAGGTATTGCAAGGAATTTAGGGATTTTACCATCTACAGTCCGTAAAATCATCAGAAGGTTCAGACAATCTGAAAAATTCACTGCACGTAAGCGATGATATTACGGACATTTGATCCCTCAGGCGATACTGCATCAAAAACCGACATCAGTGTGTAAAGGATATCACCACATGGGCTCAGGAACACTGCATAAAACCACTGTCAGTAACTACAGTTGGTCGCTACATCTGTAAGTGCCAGTTAAAATTCTACTATGCAAAGCCAAAGCCATTTATCAACAACACCCAGGAAAGCCGCTGGCTTTGCTGGGCCCAAGCTCATCTAAGATGGACTGATGCAAAGTGTAGAAGTGTTCTGTGGTCTGAAGAGTCTACATTTCAAATTATATTTGGAAACTCTGGAAGTGGTGTCCTCTGGAACAAAGAGGACAATAACCATCCGGATTGTTATAGGCGCAAAGTTCAAAAGCCAGCATGTGTGATGGTATGGGGGTGTATTAGTGCCCAATGCATGGGTAACTTACACATCTGTGAAGGCACCATTATTGCTGAATGGTCCATACAGGTTTTGGAGCAACATATGTTGTCATCCAAGCAACGTTATCATGGACGCCCCTGCTTATTTCAGCAAGACAACGCCAAGCCACGTGTTACAACAGCGTGGCTTTGTAGTAAAAGAGTGTGGGTACTTTCCTGGCCCGCCTGCAGTCCAGACATGTCATTCATGGAAAATGTCTGGCGCATTATGAAGCGTAAAATAGGACAGCGGAGACCCCGGACTGTTGAAGGACTGAAGCTCTACATAAAACAAAATGTGAAAGAATTCCACTTTCAAAGCTTCAACAATTAGTTTCCTCAGTTCCCAAACGTTTATTGAGTGTTGTTAAAAGAAAAGGTGATGTAACACAGTGGTGAACATGCCCTTTCCCAACTACTTTGGCACGTGTTGCAGCCATGAAATTCTAAGTTAATTATTTGCAAAAAAAAATAAAGTTTATGAGTTTGAACATCAAATATGTTGTCTTTGTAGTGCATTCAACTGAATATGGGTTGAAAAGGATTTGCAAATCATTGTATTCTGTTTATATTTACATCTAACACAATTTCCCAACTCATATGGAAACGGGGTTTGTACTTCCGAGGGTAACAGAAACATTTTTTGAAAGGAAAGAAGGAAGGAAGTGACATTTCCTTTTGGCGAATGTCCTTGGGTGAGCGAGATAAAGCAAATTAAACCGTTTTCTGACCGCCCACATCCTGTAGCCTCGAGTCTGTGAACAGCGAAAGCAATTAAGAGTATGTTCTTACAAATATTTCAGTTCAAGGCAAACCTGCAAAAGATTAGATCAACAGATTATACGTGGACTTGAGCTTTTCTATTGAGAGTGATTGTAAATAACCTTTTCAGACTGTATTCCAGTTCTATCTCAAGACATGGATCTGTGTGAGCTGCACAAAGATGGTCTCGTCTTGCTGGAGCGCTACCTGGTTGCTAGGCAACATTACCCGGTGTCGAGCGGAATAATGATCAGGGCTTCATCGACGTCAAAGGGGCGTATACCAGGATGATTGTTGATGATAGTAAACAAAGATACTTTAATACAAACCCCGTTTCTATAGGAGTTGGGAAATTGTGTTAGATGTAAATATAAACAGAATACAATGATTTGCAAATCCTTTTCAACCCATATTCAGTTGAATATGCTACAAAGACAAGGTATTTGATTTTCAAACTCATAAACTTTATTTTTAATGCAAATAATCATTAACTTTAGAATTTGATGCCAGCAACACGTGACAAAGAAGTTGGGAAAGGTGGCAATAAATACTGATAAAGTTGAGGAATGCTCATCAAACACTTATTTGGAACATCCCACAGGTGTGCAGGCTAATTGGGAACAGGTGGGTGCCATGATTGGGTATAAAAACAGCTTCCCCAAAAATGTCTCAGTCTTTCACAAGAAAGGATGGGGTGAGGTACACCCCTTTGTCCACAACTGTGTGAGCATATAGTCAAACAGTTTAAGAACAACCTTTCTCAAAGTGCGATTGCAAGAAATTTAGGGATTTCAACATCTACGCTCCATAATATCATCAAAAGGTTCAGAAAATCTGGAGAAATCACTCCACGTAAGCGGCATGGCCGGAAACCAACATTGAATGACCGTGACCTTCCATCCCTCTGACGGCACTGTATCAAAAACCGACATCAATTGCTAAAGGATATCACCACATGGGCTCAGGAACACTTCAGAAAACCACGGTCACTAAATACAGTTGGTCGCTACATCTGTAAATGCAAGTTAAAGCTTTACTTTGCAAAGCAAAAGCCATTTATCAACAAATCCAGAAACGCCGCCAGCTTCTCTGGGCCCGAGATCATCTAAGATGGACTGATGCAAAGTGGAAAAGTGTTCTGTGGTCTGACCAGTCCATATTTCAAATTTTTTTGGAAATATTCAACAACATGTCATCCGGACCAAAGGGGAAGCGAACCATCCAGACTGTTATAGACGCAAAGTTGAAAAGCCAGCATGTGTGATGGTATGGGGGTGCATTAATAATAATAATAATAAATGGGTTGTACTTGTATAGCGCTTTTCTACCTTCAAGGTACTCAGCGGAGACCCCGGACTGTTGAAGGACTGAAGCTCTACATAAAACAAGAATGGGAAAGAATTCCACTTTCGAGGCTTCAACAATTAGTTTCATGAATTCCCAAACGTTAAAATAAAAGGTCATGTAACACAATGGTGAACATGCCCTTTCCCAACTACTGTGGCACGTGTTGCAGCCATGAAATTCTAAGTTAATTATTATTTACAAAAAAAAACATCAAATACCTTGTCTTTGTAGCATATTCAACTGAATACGGGTTGAAAAGGATTTGCAAATCATTGTATTCTGTTTATATTTACATCTAACACAATTTCCCAACTCATATGGAAACAGGGGTTAGTAGATGTTTAAAAATACAATTTTCTCATTAATGACATGTAGTTTGGCACATTTGAGAAAGCTTGAAAATCCTTCTCACATATCCCATATATGAGTAAACACACACACACACACGCATATGGCATAGTAAGAAATAATTATTACTTTCAAAGAGCCACCGAGTGCACTTGACAACCAGATTGCACGAACAAAAGATGCACACGCACACACAATTCCAGGACAACATGTACTTGAGATTAGTAAACATCCTGAGAGCCTCCATCCTCGGTCCTATGTTGACATGCATTATGCACCAGCAATCACTTCATTGGAGATGGCTGCAATTTGTCTTCCTTTCAGTTCTTAAAAGTGCAAGCACTTCAATCCTGAATGGTACACATTTAATTCATTTTGCCGTCTGGTTCACTTATTATTGGGATTTGCAAAAGCGGGACAGTTTATTTGCAACACAAACACAGGAGCACGTCTGTCCTTTGCTTTTTAGCGTTTGCAAGAGAAAAGTGTGGCCATTGGGCTGTGGACACCTGACCCTAAACAATGGTGACATTTAGCTTTCCGCGTTGTGGGGGGTGTCACCACCACTACAATACACCTGTGGGGTGTGTCACCACCACTACAATACACCTGTGGTGTGTGTCACCACCACTACAATACACCTGTGGGGTGTGTCACCACCACTACAATACACCTGTGGTGTGTGTCACCACCACTACAATACACCTGTGGGGTGTGTCACCACCACTACAATACACCTGTGGGGTGTGTCACCACCACTACAATACACCTGTGGGGTGTGTCACCACCACTACAATACACCTGTGGGGTGTGTCACCACCACTACAATACACCTGTGGTGTGTGTCACCACCACTACAATATACCTGCGGGGTGTGTCACCACCACTACAAAACACCTGCGGGGTGTGTCACCACCACTACAATACACCTGCGGGGTGTGTCACCACCGCTACAATACACCTGTGGTGTGTGTCACCACCGCTACAATGCACCTGTGGGGTGTGTCACCACCACTACAATACACCTGCGGGGTGTGTCTCCACCACTACAATACACCCGTAGGGTGTGTCACCACCACTACAATACACCTGTGGGGTGTGTCACCACCACTACAATTCACCTGCGGGGTATGTCACCACCACTACAATACACCTGCGGAGTGTGTCACCACCACTACAATACACCTGCGGGGTGTGTCTCCACCACTACAATACACCCGAGGGGTGTGTCACCACCACTACAATACACCTGTGGGGTGTGTCACCACCACTACAATACACCCGTGGGGTGTGTCACCACCACTACAATACACCCGTGGGGTGTGTCACCACCACTACAATACACCTGCGGGGTGTGTCACCACCACTACAATATACCTGCGGGGTGTGTCACCACCACTACAAAACACCTGCGGGGTGTGTCACCACCACTACAATACACCTGCGGGGTGTGTCACCACCACTACAATACACCTGTGGTGTGTGTCACCACCGCAACAATGCACCTGTGGGGTGTGTCACCACCACTACAATACACCTGCGGGGTGAGTCACCACCACTACAATACACCTGCGGGGTGTGTCACCACCACTACAATACACCTGTGGGGTGTGTCACCACCACTACAATACACCTGTGGGGTGTGTCACCACCACTACAATACACCCGTGGGGTGTGTCACCACCACTACAATACACCCGTGGGGTGTGTCACCACCACTACAATACACCCGTGGGGTGTGTCACCACCACTACAATACACCTGTGGGGTGTCACCACCACTACAATACACCTGTGGTGTGTGTCACCACCACTACAATACACCTGTGGGGTGTGTCACCACCACTACAATACACCTGTGGGGTCTGTCACCACCACTACAATACACCTGTGGGGTGTGTCACCACCACTACAATACACCTGTGGTGTGTGTCACCACCACTACAATACACCTGTGGGGTGTGTCACCACCACTACAATACACCTGTGGTGTGTGTCACCACCACTGCAATACACCTGTGGGGTGTGTCACCACCACTACAATACACCTGTGGTGTGTGTCACCACCACTACAATACACCTGTGCAAAGTCTGTAAATAATTAACCGACTAAATCTTACCTTTTTTTAGCGCTGTCAAGTACTATGTTTTTCATTCATATTAAACAGACTTTTGAATTTGGATTAATCATGTTTGATAAAAGGCTATTGCTAGCTTGCTTTATTTAAATTCCCTTAAAAACAAAAAAATATATATAATATTTGGACACAAAAGCAAATTAATTGTCCCCCCCAAAAAAAAGGTTAGCATATTTTCCGGACTTTAAGGCGCACTGAAAATCCTTTTTTCCCCTCAAAACTCGAAAGTGTGCCTTATAACCCGGTACGCCTCATGTACGCAATAATTCTGGTTGTGCTTACCGACCTCAAAGCTATTTTATTTGTTACATAGTGAAATGATAAGTGTGTCGAGTAGATGGCAGTCACACATAAGAGATATGTGTCGACTGCAATATAACTCAAGTAAACAACACTAAAATTAGATATGTTCCATTGAAAATATAGAACATTACACACGGCGCGAAAAAATCTCTCAAAATGATTTAGTCCAACTTTGGTAAGCTATGAAGCCGCACTACTTGATGGATTGTACTGTGCTTCAACATACGTGTATTATTATGGTGTGTTTATAAGGTAAGACATGTAGTTTTGTTTTGCAATATTATGCAAAAGCAACGTTTCTTACCTTCTGGTACCTGCTGATCTGTATTTGGGATCTGCATAAGTCCTGAAAATTTGTGCGCGTCTGCCTTTGTAGTCTCTGAAGACACCATAGTTGACAAGTTTCTTTTTCCTCTCTCTTCTTGTCATGGCACATTCATCCTCCACTGTTGCCATTTCTAATATAAAGTAGTGTAAAGTTCTTACTTATATCTGTCAGTAAACTCGCCATGAAAGCCCTAAAACAAACCGGTGTAGTGAGTTTACATTATTCACCAAAGGAACTTTACTTATTAGAGAGTTCCAGTCAGACGGTTTTTCATGCGACACATTTCCGGCGTTGTCCTTTCACTAGTGAGCCACGGATGAGGAGATGCTGCTCTGTTATTGATTGAAGTAAAATCCGAATCTCATTAAAACAGTTAGCGCCATCTTTTGACACTTCTTCCACTCCCGTCCGGAAGCATTTTGGTTGTGCTTACCGACCTCAAAGCTATTTTATTTGGTTCATGGTGAAATGATAAGTGTGACTAGTAGATAGCAGTCACACATATGAGATACATCAGGACTGCAACATGATGGCAGTCACACATAAGAGATACATGTAGACTGCAATATGTCTCAAGTAAACAACACCAAAATGTTATATGTTCCATTAAAAATATAGAACATTACACACGGCGCTCACAAATCTCTCAAAATATTTAGTGGGACTTTGGTAAGCTATGAAGCCGCACCGCTTGATGGATTGTACTGTGCTTCAACATACGAGTATTATTATGCTGTGTGTAGAAGGTAAGACACATTACCAGCCATTTCGATTCGCAATATTATGCAAAATCAACCTTTATCTTCTGATCTGTATGTGGGATCTGTATAAGTCCTGAAAATTTGCGCGCTTCCGCCTTTGGAGTCCGTGGTGAATCCATATTTGATAAGCTTCTTCTTTTTCTCTATCTTCTTGTTATGGGACATACATCTTCCGTTGTTGCCATTTCTAATATAAAGTATGTGTAAAGTTCTTACTTATATCTGTCAGTAAACTCGCCATGAAAGCGCTAAAACATACTGGTGTAGTGAGTTTACATTATTCACCCAAAGAACTTTAGTTAATAGAGAGTTACAGGCGGACAGTTTTTCATGGGACACATTTCTGGCGTTGTTGTTGCACTAGTGAGCCACGGACGAGGAGATGCTGCTCCGTTACTGATTGAAGTTAAGTGGATTTAAAACAGTTAGCGCCATCTTTTGACACTTGTTCCACTTCCGTCCTTGCACGCTACACCGCTACAACAAAAATGACGGGGAGAAGACGTTGCAGAAGGTGAGCCACGTAAATAAGACCGCCCACAAAACGGCGCATCCTGAAGCGACTGTCAGAAAGCAGCTTGAAGATGATCCGTAAAACATCCTCCATGCAACATTTTGACCTAAGAACCATCATTACATGTTATGTAGACCACAAGGAAGTATTTTACATTTAGAAAAATAATTATAATATTACTCTTTTAGTGCGCCTTATAATCCAGTGCGCCTTATAAATGAAAAAAGATTGAAAATAGACTATTCATCGGCAGTGTGCTTTATAATCCGATATGCGCTATAGTCCGGAAAATACAGTACTTGAATGCACTGCATTTATTTTAACAGTTTTAACAGTAATTTATGTATATTGATGCAGTTTTTTTTTCATTAAAATGTTTCACTAAATAAACATTTATCACTTGCAACTTTAAGATTAAACATACAAAGATTAAATGGCCAACATTTTAATCATTAATGAATAGGATTCTATACATTGCCAAGAGTTCATCAACAGTCAATATTCCAGTGTGCAGCTTTTTAAAAATCACAAATGCTTTTCTTTTTGAGGAAAATAGATTTTGTGTTTTTTTTTTGTTTGTTTTCATTGCGAATATTTCAACAGTTTTTTTTATTTTTTTTAAAGGCATAAAAAACTTTTGTTTTTTTTAGCACTTTGCTTGTAAATGGACAACATTTTAATTTTTGTAACAGCTAAACGAACAGCACAGTTGCAGTATGAATAAATATTGATGAATAAATTAGTCATACTTGTTGTTAGTAAGCACATGCCTAAAATAACTTAAGCTGCATTTAGAAGTCGATGGAAAATTTGGATATTTCTGCTTTATTATCCAATTAGTCGACTAATCGTTAAGATAACGGTCGACTAATCGACTATCAAAATAATCATTAGTTGCAACCACTTTTAATTGACCAGCAGGCCAAAGGCACACATATTGGTAATTTTAAGCAATTTTATCAATCAAATGCTGGAGAGAGAGGATGAGGTTTTTGCACTAATTAAATCGTCAATGTCAATTGATTTTGCAGCCCTAAATCAAGAATTGGTTTTGACTTATTTTTGCACAAAGTCTCTAATAAAAGCTGCACAAGCCATCCGATCCACATCATTGGACTAAGACCACAGACTCGGTAAAGGCAATAGAATAGAATAGAATAGAATACAATAGAAAGTACTTTATTGATCCCTGGGGGAAATTCAGCACCACAGTTCACTCACAATTAAGCATAAACACTTACGTATTTTTTACATGTGAATAACATAAATAGAGTCTATTATACAGCATTATTTACTTGTGAATAATATAAATACAGTCTATTATACAGCATTATTCACATGTGAATAATATAAATACAGTCTATTATACAGCATTATTCACATGTGAATAACATAAATAGAGTCTATTATACAGCATTATTCACATGTGAATAACAGAGTCTATTATACAGCATTATTCACATGCGAATAATATAAATAGTCTGTTATACAGCATTATTCACGTGTGAATAATATAAATACAGTCTATCATACAGCATTATTCACATGTGAATAATATAAATACAGTCTATTATACAGCATTATTCACATGTGAATAACATAAATAGAGTCTATTATACAGCATTATTTACTTGTGAATAATATAAATACAGTCTATTATACAGCATTATTCACATGTGAATAACATAAATAGAGTCTATTATACAGCATTATTTACTTGTGAATAATATAAATACAGTCTATTATACAGCATTATTCACATGTGAATAATATCAATACAGTCTATTATACAGCATTATTCACATGTGAATAACAGTCTATTATACAGCATTATTCACATGTGAATAATATAAATAGAGTCTATTATACAGCATTATTCACATGTGAATAACATAGAGTCTATTATACAGCATTATTTACTTGTGAATAATATAGTCTATTATACAGCATTATTCACATGTGAATAACATAAATAGAGTCTATTATACAGCATTATTTACTTGTGAATAATATAAATAGAGTCTATTATACAGCATTATTCACGTGTGAATAATATAAATGCAGTCTATTATACAGCATTATTCACACGTGAATAATATAAATAGTCTATTATACAGCATTATTCACATGTGAATAATATAAATACAGTCTATTACACAGCATTATTCACATGTGAATAATATAAATACAGTCTATTACGCAGCATTATTCACATGTGAATAATATAAATACAGTCTATTATACAGCAGTATTCACATGTGAATAATATAAATACAGTCTATTACACAGCAGTATTCACATGTGAATAATATAAATACAGTCTATTATACAGCATTATTCACATGTGAATAACATAGAGTCTATTATACAGCATTATTTACTTGTGAATAATATAAATAGTCTATTATACAGCATTATTCACATGTGAATAACATAAATAGAGTCTATTATACAGCATTATTTACTTGTGAATAATATAAATAGAGTCTATTATACAGCATTATTCACGTGTGAATAATATAAATGCAGTCTATTATACAGCATTATTCACACGTGAATAATATAAATAGTCTATTATACAGCATTATTCACATGTGAATAATATAAATACAGTCTATTACACAGCATTATTCACATGTGAATAATATAAATACAGTCTATTACGCAGCATTATTCACATGTGAATAATATAAATACAGTCTATTATACAGCAGTATTCACATGTGAATAATATAAATACAGTCTATTACACAGCAGTATTCACATGTGAATAATATAAATACAGTCTATTATACAGCATTATTCACATGTGAATAACATAGAGTCTATTATACAGCATTATTTACTTGTGAATAATATAAATAGTCTATTATACAGCATTATTCACATGTGAATAACATAAATAGAGTCTATTATACAGCATTATTTACTTGTGAATAATATAAATACAGTCTATTATACAGCATTATTAACGTGTGAATAATATAAATGCAGTCTATTATACAGCATTATTCACATGTGAATAATATAAATACAGTCTATTATACAGCATTATTCACATGTGAATAATATAAATACAGTCTATTATACAGCAGGATTCACATGTGAATAATATAAATACAGTCTATTACACAGCAGTATTCACATGTGAATAATATAAATACAGTCTATTACACAGCAGTATTCACATGTGAATAATATAAATACAGTCTATTACACAGCAGTATTCACATGTGAATAATATAAATACAGTAGATGAAACAAGATGACAGGTGACAGACAAGATAAAAATACAATTTAACATAAATCGAAACGAAAATAGTCAGGAAAATACTCAAATAAAGAAACCTGGTAAAGAACAAGGACAACAATCCAGGAGAAACTAGCAGATGAAAAATACAATATCAAGGCAGGGAACACCAATGAGTAACTTCAAGAAATGCATGTGTGTAGTTTCAAGAAAACAAAGTTGGACTGACGAATGTTAGAATAATTGTATCTAAGTTATCACAAAAACTTTGTGTTGAAATGAGTTCCCGGAGAGAAGACAAAAACATGTCTTTCAATCTACCAAGAAGAAGGCTTGTAAAACTCCACTGTGAAGGATGGAAAGCAACATGAAGGTGTTGTGTTTCTTTCATGTATTGTAATCAACAGAAAAATATTATCTTGACCCAAGAACTACAAATCAGAGAGCAAGCAGGGCCTGACTCCCCTCCAGGCACTGCTTTTTTGAACTATTTTATGACCTCTTTTTTAAATTATTTTACAAACCTCTTTTTGAACTCTTTTAAGACCTCTTATTTGAACACACTTTTTATTTTGAACTGTTTTTTAATCAAAGGCGATGGCTGTTTACGACAGCGTTCCTTTGGAAGCAGCTGTTGCCATGTGGTAAGAGAGGGTCCAAATAAAAGAAGGACGCGTGCAATCTTTTGGGAGAGCGTGCCGAGACCAGGCGTATCTCCTCAAATGGAGGCACATTTAATTGTCTCTGATTAATGCTTTGCTTCTTGTCTTGTTTAATAGATGTCATCAGTGTTTGAACCCGACACAGTTGTTGGAAAGGCCAAAACGAACAGAACAGGTGAAAATAGAACTAGAAAATTCAAATAACTGCAATAAAAAGTTGCTGAAGGAGAGGACATCGGAAAGCAGAGCTGCATGCACTCAACTTAGCAATCATGTGATCCATGTCAGAAGAAAAGCATAGAAAGAAATGTGGGAGAGGCAGGGACTTCAAAGAAGACGCACAAAGATCAAAGAAACTCCTGTACTGTATGGTCAAATCCTACAGAAGTAGATGCATGGACAAGCTACAAAACACCAGGCTGAAAAGCATGGTATTATTGCCGCCACCGCAGCCATCTGCCCACACATTTTCTGGAAGCATCTGTAATATCCAGGAAGAAATGACAGCTTGAAAAATGTGCTTTTGTTTTAAAGGGGGACACACTCTTGCAATATAAATGATCCCATTTTCCCGGGAAACCTGCCATATTATGAAATACAAATATTGAGAGGTATACTTCAGAATGGCAGTGCAACATTCAAACTGCCTGGCCAAGTCCTCTGCAAACATGGTCCGTCTTGTTTTTGATGAAATCTTTATTGAATTCTATCAATCATCCACTTCTTCTCAGAACTCTCCTTCACGCTCATGTTCTCCATTCCAATGGTTGGAAAACAAAGTTATGTTGATATTTGGCTATTAGCTATTGCTGCTAGCAAGGCAGTTCTCACGAGGTTGATGCTGACAATTGCCATGCTAATTGTGACAGTTTGACCCCACACTGTCACTGTTTGACCTTTGGCTTCCTCTCAAACCGTGCACATTTGTTAAGAAGCTCAACATTGACACACTACAAACAGCATGCTCCACAAACAAGTTGCAAGCTGTCACTCACCATGGCTCTGAAGGTGTGGCTAAAAGAGTCAGGAAGGGGCTGAGGCAGGGGTGCCCACACTTTTTCTGCAGGCGAGCTACTTTTCAATTGACCAACTCGAGGGGATCTACTTCATTTATATATATCATTTATATTTATTTATTTATGAAAGATACATTTTTGTAAACAAGTTAAATGTGTTTAATGATAATACAAGCATGTGTAACACATATAGATGTCTTTCTTTCACAAAGACAAGAATATAAGTTGGTGTATTATCTGATTGTGATGACTTGCATTGATTGGAATCAGACAGTAATGATGATAACGCCCACATTTTCAAATGGAGGAGAAAAAAAGTTGTCCTTTCTGTACAATACCACATGAAAGTGGTTGGTTTTTGGCATCTAATTCATCCAGCTTCCATACACTTTACAAGAAGAACATTGGCGGCAAATTCCGTAGCTTGCTTGATTGACATTCACGGCACCCGAGGGTCTTGTGAGATGATGCTGGCTGCTGCCAGTTCATTATTATGAAAAAATAACAGAGAGGAAGGCGAGAAACACTTTTTATTTCAACAGACTTTCGCGCCGTCCCTTCCGTCAAAACTCTAAAGGCCGACTGCACATTTCCTATCTTCACAATAAAAGCCCTGCTTCATGCTGCCTGCGCTAACAAAATAAGAGTCTCGGAAAGCTGGTGTGCACAAGTGATGT
The DNA here is from genome assembly GCF_033978795.1 of Nerophis ophidion. Taxonomy (NCBI): domain Eukaryota; kingdom Metazoa; phylum Chordata; class Actinopteri; order Syngnathiformes; family Syngnathidae; genus Nerophis; species Nerophis ophidion. The sequence goes on from NC_084622.1 coordinate 51,950,766, forward strand.
GCACGCCAGCTTTCTGAAGGATTGCTTGTGCACGCCAGTTTTCCGAGACTCTGTATTTAGTTAGTGCAGGCAGCATGAAGCAGGGCTTTTATTGTGAAGATAGGAAATGTGCAGTCGGTCTTTAGAGTTTTGACGGAAAGTACGGCGCGAGAGTCTGTTGAAATAAAAAGTGTTTCTCGCCTTCCTCTCGGTCATTTTTAATAATAATGATCTTGCAGCAGCCAGCGTCATCTCACAAGACCCTCCGGTACCGTGAATGTCATTTAAGTGACGTCTTGGTGAAGATTGATGATCTCTAATTTTTAGGTCTATTTTTTTTTAAAAGCCTGGCCGGAGATCGACTGACACCCCCCCGCGGTCGACTGGTAGCTTGCAATCGACGTAATGGGCACCCCTGGGCTGAGGGCTTTATGTAGGTGAGCACACCTGCTTGGACTAATTAGGCCTAATTTGGGCCAAACCATTATTGTCAGTAACTGGGTGTTGAAGAGGGACATTTGAAAGTTGCGTTGTCTAAGCCTGAATACACTGGGTACAAAAATGACTGCTTTACAAATACAAAAAGTACAATGTGAATACTTTTTAGACATGTGATCGTTACTTATGGTGTAAATTACAAAATAACTGATTTCTTAATTCCCCCTGTCAAATTGGTCCCAGCTAGTGGGCTTTTTAAGTGGGGAAAATGCCATTTTTCTGCCAGTCTGCTGCCTGTCACTGCCAGAGGAGGTTGTCTGTCCTGACCAAGAGTTTCGGTTTTCATGCATCAAACCAACTACTGAGATTGTGGGTGCTTGGTCTTTCTGTTGTTGTTCACCTCTTGACACTTTTGGAATTTTAAATAAATGTTTGTAAACTGTTACCACTGCGTGCCTTGCCATCCTTGATTTAAAGTCCGGTTTGCAAAGGTTACATTACCTTCACCCGAGGCGGGGTGGGACACTAATTATAAGTCGTTTTGGAAAATAATTACAAGATTTTTACGAGAGACAGCTTGTACCTCAAAACACTCGTAAGTTGGGGCACTCGTAAGTCAAAGTGCCACTGCAGGAATCAAATTTGAACTTTTTAAAGGTCAAGGCAAGTGTTACTGTAAAGGAGGGCTCATATTTAAGGGCACCAGGTCAAGTTGGAAGGGCACAAAGCATGTATGCATAAAATGCATACATACATACATACATACATAAACACACATATATATACATACACATACATATATATCCATCCATCCATTTCCTACCGCTTATTCCCTTCCGGGGTTGCATGGGGGGCTGGCGCCTATCTCAGCTACAATAGGGCGGAAGGCGGGTACACCCTGGACAAGTCGCCACCTCATCGCAGGGCCAACACAGATATATATATATATATATATATATACATATACAAGAAATATAGAGAAATATGCTTTTCATTTTTTATTCTTATTGTAATATTTCTCTATTTTGTTTCCATTTAAACCCCCGTTATTTACTTTTTACTTTTATTTAAATTGATCTCAACTCTGTACACTGCTGTTGGAATTTATATTTCCTGAAGGAACTCTCCTGAAGGAATCAATAAAGTACTATCTATCTATACAAATACATATATACACACACATACTGTACATATATACATACACACACACACATACATATAGATATATATATATACAAATATATATACACACACATATATATATATATATATATATATATATATACAAATATATATATACACACATATATACATATTTACATACATATACACATAAGCATACATATATACATACATACATATATACAGTACATACACACATATATATACATGCATAAATACAAACACAAGCATATAATATACAAATAACCAAATGTCAATAAATTGAAATAGACTGTCATATAGTCTATGACTTAACTTGTAGTAAACTTTAGTAAAGTTGTATAAAAACAAATATATAAAATGTCATGCAATTTCCATTTCATTATTGTTTACATCAGCAACTTGTCAATCAATCAATCAATCAATGTTTACTTATATAGCCCTGAATCACTAGTGTCTCAAAGGGCTGCACAGACCACCACGACATCCTCGGTAGGCCCACATAAGGGCAAGGAAAACTCACACCCAGTGGGACGTCGGTGACAATGATGACTATGAGAACCTTGGAGAGGAAGAAAGCAATGGATGTCGAGGGGGTCTAACATGATACTGTGAAAGTTCAATCCATAATGGATCCAACACAGTCGCGACGAGTCCAGTCCAAAGCGGATCCAACACAGCAGCGAGAGTCCCGTTCACAGCGGAGCCAGCAGGAAACCATCCCAAGCGGAGACGGATCAACAACTTATGTTCAACATGTACAAAAAAAGTACACAAATGACAGCTACGAATCAAAATAAACATTCACAATAGGGCTCATTAAACAACATTGAGAGGTCTAGAACTGTGGGAAAAAAACGATCGACTAATTTAATCACTCCGTTTAAACTATGAAATTAACCTCCCTAAAGAAGTTGTGTCGCTTACTACATTTTTCCCCAACAGCCTGTAATTGTTTGTGTTTTCTTTTTTGGATTATTTCGTAACTGCTCATAAAAAGTGGTACACGTCACCTGCATGTTTGACAACATAGCAAAACGCTACAGGTAGTAGCGTGAATGTGCAGTACATGAGTCTCTCCCTGCTAAAAAAAACCTGTTTGGTACATGCAAAATTCTCATTTAAATAAGGTTTCTGCACCACTTTACAATTAAAATCGCATGCAAAATGCCCACTAATAGTACATTGATTGATTGATTGAACTTTTTATTATTAGATTGCACAGTTACAGTACATATTCCGTACAATTGACCACTAAATGGTAACACCCCAATAAGTCTTTCAACTTGTTTAAATGGGGGTCCACGTTAATCATCCATCCACCCCATTTTCTACCGCTTATTCCTTTTGCGATCGCGGGGGGCGCTGGTGCCTATCTCAGCTACAATCGGGCGGAAGGCAGGGTACACCCTGGACAAGTCACCACCTCATCACAGGGCCAACACAGACAGACAACATTCACACACTAGAGACCATTTAGTGTTGCCAATCAACCTATCCCCAGGTGCATGTCTTTGGAGGTGGGAGGGGCCTATCCCCAGGTGCATGTTTTATGAGGTGGGAGGGGCCTATCCCCAGGTGCATGTCTTTGGAGGTGGGGAGGGGCCTATCCCAGGTGCATGTTTTGAGGTGGGAGGGGCCTATCCCCAGGTGCTATGTCTTTGGAGGTGGGAGGGGCCTATCCCCAGGTGCATGTTTTATGAGGTGGGATGGGGCCTATCCCCAATTGCATGTCTTTGGAGTGGTGGGAGGGGCCTATCCCCAGGTGCATGTCTTTGGAAGTGGGAGGAAGCTGGAGTACCCAGAGGGAACCCACATTGTCACGTGGAAGACATGCAAACTCCACACAGAAAGATCCTGAGCCCGGGATTGAATCCCAGACTACTCAGGACCTTCGTATTGTGAGGCAGACGCACTAACCCCTCTGACACCGTGAAGCCCCCACGTTAATCAATTTATGGTAATTCCATTTTATAGATTGCACACGCTGTTTAGCATGTGGTGTTTGGTTGTGCATTTATAATTCCGATTACATTATCACGGTTTATGTCTGTGTGCATCATTTGTATATCAGTGGGTAGGAGAAGAGCTTTGATGTAGAGAAATCAGCCTTCTGTCAGAACCCCCTCCCAACCCTGTAGAGTAAGATCAGACGGCCTATTGTCCACTGAAATGGGTCAATCAGTCTACATCTAAATGGTGTTAGGTTACTCCTGGTTTGGTGAGGTTCTACTGAACAAAAGCTATATAGTAGAACATTTCCATTCAGTGGAACGTGATTTTGCTTCAATGTGTCTAGACTAAAGACTTCCATTTGAGTGGTCAGTGCTCTATGTTACTCACACATCTCCACACATGCCCAAGCTGCCACTTGTTAAATGGGAATATATCCACAGAGCTTGCTAATCAGGTTTATACCAAGGTCCCAAAAACTCCGTAAGGGTTCAGCAGAGTTTACACAGCAACAAATGAGGGATTCAACCTAAGGTGGTGGAAAATGATTGCCTGCACAGGATGTTTGATGTGGACGCCTGAATAGATAGATCTTTAATCAGCAGAGAAGTTGTGTTTTTTTCCTGGAATCCTTAGTATACTTCCTTAATAAGATTGATCTATTTAAAGGGGAACATTATCATAAGATTGATCTATTTAAAGGGGAACATTATCAGCAGACCTATGTAAGCGTCAATATACACCTTGATGGTGCAGAAAAAAGACCATCTATTTTTTTAACCGATTTCCGAACTCTAAATGGGTGAATTTTGGCGAATTAAACGCCTTTCTGTGTATCGCTCTGGAGGCGATGACGTCAGAATGTGACGTCGCCGAGGTAACACACCCACCATTTTCATTTCAACACATTACCAACACCGGGTCTCAGTTCTGTTATTTTCCGTTTGACTATTTTTTGGAACCTTGGAAACATCATGCCTCGTCGGTGTGTTGTCGGAGGGTGTAACAACACTAACAGGGAGGGATTCAAGTTGCACCACTGGCCCGAAGATGCCAAAGTGTCTGCCGCCAGACCCCCATTGAATGTGCTGGAGTGTCTCCACATTTGACCAGCGATGCTACGCTAATCGATGCTAACATGCTATTTACCGGCGGTGCTAAAGCAGACATGGCACAGAGATGTATGGATAACCTGCAGATGCATTTGCAACGATAGTCAACGAAATCACAAAGGTGAGTTTTGTTGATGTTGACTGCCAGCTAATCGATGCTAACATGCTACGCTAATCGATGCTAACATGCTATTACCGGCGGTGCTAAAGCAGACATGGCACAGAGATGTATGGATAACCTGTAGATGCATTTGCAACTATATTACATTTCCTTCCACCCACATTTAATGCGAAAAAAAACACTTACCAGTCGACGGATTTAAGTTGCTCCAGTGTCACAAGATGCGAAAGTCCTGATCGTTTGGTCCGCACATTTTACCGGCGATGCTAATGCAGCTATTCGGCCATGCTTATGACTATGAATAGCGTCGATAGCTATTCGCAATCAATAGCTTCAGTTTCTTCTTCAATACTTTCATACTCCCGACCATCTGTTTCAATACATGCGTAATCTGTTGAATCGCTTAAGTCGCTGAAATCCGAATTTGAATCCGAGCTAATGTCGCTATATCTTGCTGTGGTATTCCCATTGTTTGTTTACATTGGCAGCACTGTGTGACGTCACAGGGAAATGGACAGTCGCATCGCAAATAGGGAAAATAAGGCACTTTAAAGCTTTATTTAGGGATATTCCGAGACCGGTAAAATTTTGAAAAAACTTCAAAAAATACAACAAGCCACTGGGAACTAATTTTTATTGTTTTTAACCCTTTTGAAATTGTGATAATCTTCCCCTTTAAGGAAGAGTTTAAACTTCAAAAGACAAGTGTGAGTGTCAAATGGTCATTCGAGTATAATGCCAAAACCTACTCTGTAAATTATTTTCACAATTTTTATCATGTTACACATATTAACTCTGTGGCCTATTGTTTAGAGCAGACCTGGGCAAAGTAAGGCCTGGGGGCCAAATGCGGCCCATTATGCTTTTCAATCTGGCCCGCCTGACATTCCCAAATATTTGTTTTATAACAGGGGTCGGCAACCTTTACCACTCAAAGAGCCATTTTGACCCGTTTCACAAAATAAAGACAATAACGGGAGCCACAAGACTTGAAATTTATCATGAAATAACACTGCATACAGAGGTTGTTTTTGCTTTGTGCTATGTAGTAAAATGAAAAAAAATAGATTTTTTAAAAATGACAATCGTTTCTGAATCGCACAACGTGAGAATCGCGATTCGTACTCAAATCGATTTTTTCCCACACCCCTAATCTTTTACCTATCATTGGTAAAGAGTGAGACTACGGTCCTCACTACGGTCCTCAAGCAGGAGACTACGGTCCATCCTCTTGATTGATTGATTGATTGATACTTTTATTAGTAGATTGCACAGTACAGTACATATTCCGTACAATTGACCACTAAATGCTAACACCCCAATAAGTTTTTCAACTTGTTTAAGTCGGGGTCCACGTTAATCAATTCATGGTACAAATATATACTATCAGCATATATATCCAGACCCAAAACCTCCATCCACCTGAACAGTTGTTTCCCGTCGGCCATCTGATAGCTCAGTTACAGCTCACGTTATTCTATTCTGTGTTATTTATGTTTTATGTTGCACCAAGTCTAATTCCTGGTTTGTGAACCCGTTCTCAAACATCCATCCATCCATCCATCTTCTTCCGCTTATCCGAGGTCGGGTCGCGGGGGCAGCAGCCTAAGCAGGGAAGCCCAGACTTCCCTCTCCCCAGCCACTTCGTCTAGCTCTTCCCGGGGGATCCCGAGGCGTTCCCAGGCCAGCCGGGAGACATAGTCTTCCCAACGTGTCCTGGGTCTTCCCCGTGGCCTCCTACCGGTTGGACGTGCCCTAAACACCTCCCTCGGGAGGCGTTCGGGTGGCATCCTGACCAGATGCCCGAACCACCTCATCTGGCTCCTCTCGATGTGGAGGAGCAACGGCTTTACTTTGAGTTCCTCCCGGATGACAGAGCTTCTCACCCTATCTCTAAGGGAGAGCCCCGCCACACGGCGGAGGAAACTCATTTCGGCCGCTTGTACCCATGATCTTATCCTTTCGGTCATTACCCAAAGCTCATGACCATAGGTGAGGATGGGAACGTAGATCGACCGGTAAATTGAGAGCTTTGCCTTCTAGCTCAGCTCCTTCTTCACCACAACAGATCGGTACAACGTCCGCATTACTGAAGACGCCGCACCGATCCGCCTGTCGATCTCACCATCCACTCTTCCCTCACTCGTGAACAAGACTCCTAGGTACTTGAACTCCTCCACTTGGGGCAGGGTCTCCTCCCCAACCCGGAGATGGCACTCCACCCTTTTCCGGGAGAGAACCATGGACTCGGATTTGGAGGTGCTGATTCTCATTCCGGCCGCTTCACACTCGGCTGCGAACCGATCCAGTGAGAGCTGAAGATCCCGGCCAGATGAAGCCAACAGGACCACATCGTCTGCAAAAAGCAGAGACCCAATCCCGCGGCCACCAAACCGGAACCCCTCAATGCCTTGACTGCGCCTAGAAATTCTGTCCATAAAAGTTATGAACAGAATCGGTGACAAAGGGCAACCTTGGCGGAGTCCAACCCTCACTGGAAACGTGTCCGACTTACTGCCAGCAATGCGGACCAAGCTCTGACACTGATCGTACAGGGATAGGACTGCCATAATAAGACAGTCCGATACCCCATACTCTCTGAGCACTCCCCACAGGACTTCCCGAGGGACACGGTCGAATGCCTTCTCCAAGTCCACAAAGCACATGTAGACTGGTTGGGCAAACTCCCATGCACCCGCAAGAACCCTGCCAAAAGTATAGAGCTGGTCCACAGTTCCACGACCAGGACGAAAACCACACTGTTCCTCCTGAATCCGAGGTTCGACTATCCGGCGTAGCCTCCTCTCCAGTACACCTGAATAAACCTTACCGGGAAGGCTGAGGAGTGTGATCCCACGATAGTTGGAACACACCCTCCGGTCCCCCTTCTTAAAGAGAGGGACCACCACCCCGGTCTGCCAATCCAGAGGTACCGCCCCCGATACAATGGCAATAAAAACTCTTCTGATTCTGAGGAGGGAGCGAGGGGGAAGCAAGGCCCAAACTAAATTCCAGTGGGCGGAGGGTTAAGTTAGGAACCAGGAAAAAACCTTGAGCAAAACACATATAGAAGCTAACTATCTCACCGAGGAGAGTTGGAGATCACATCCTCAAAACATCGGGCATGGCTTTGCATCAAATGCTGCCGCATCATAGAAGGACAGCCTGGAAAACCAAAGTCTTCTTCACAAATTGTTACTTATGTCTAGGATGTGTTTGGAGTGGAAGGTTCCCATATTTGTGATGCTTGCCATTTTGTTACGGCCTTTTTTTCCTGGTCAACAGTCTGACCTGCGCATGTTTCTTCCTCTACAGGAACACGTGAAATGACGTTGACCACAAATTCTAGAATCGATTTTTGCCAACGTCGTCAACAAATGGTTGCACGCCGAGTGTGTGTGTGTGTGTGTGTGTGTGTGTGTGTGTGTGTGTGTGTGTCCATACAAAACACCCGCTGAGCCTCTTAGGATATATTTGCATACATTAACATTTTATATACCCTTCATCCGTGAAGAAGTGGGCTTTATTGCAAACCCAGTTGCTGAAGAACAGGCGTCCTTGGTGGTTCATAATAACAATGTCCATTGAATGAAACGAAAAAGACTCGAGCAAATATTAAAACAATGACGGCCTGCAAAAGATCGTGTATGTACAAAAGTGTGTGTGTGTGTGTGTGTTAGATTTGTAACAAACACAGCATGAATGTATATAATTATGGTGCTATGCAGTAGGTTTTTAAGATGGTAAAGTTAAAGTTAAAGTAGCAATGATTGTCACACACACACACACACACACACACACACACCACACACACACACACACACACACACACACACACACACACACACACACACACACACACACACACTTGTCCTCTGCATTTGACCCATTACCTTGTTCAACCCCTGGGAAGTAAGGGGAGCAGCGGTGCCGCGCCCGGGAATCATTTAATTCAAGGCAGGCGCATACTATACCTTTACCTACTCGGTGGCCTAGTGGTAGAGTGTCCGCCCTGAGATGGGTAGGTTGTGAGTTCAAGTCCCGGCTGAGTCATACCAAAGACTATAAAAATGGGACCTATTACCTCCCTGCTTGGCAATCAGCCTTAAAAGGTTGGAATTGGGGGTTAAATCACCATAAATGATGCCCGGGCGTGGCACCACTGCTGCCCACTGCTCCCCTCACCTCCCAGGGGGAGATCAAGGGTGATGGGTCAAATGCAGAGAAGAATTTTGCCAGGCCTCGTGTGTGTGTGACAATCATTGGTACTTTAACGGCAATTCAAGGAAATACGGTAAACATACTAGTTCTAGCTAATAGGCTGATCTAGTTTTTATTTTTATTATCTTTTTATTATTATTATTTTTATTTTTAATACACTGTAGCACTTTGAGGTTGTTTGCTCAATGTAACGTGTTTTTTTTTTTTTACAAATAAAATCTATTATTGTTATTATGACTTTATTGTTACAGCTAAACACTGTGATGGACCTGAAATTAACCACATTCATCAATCACAATCATAAAATCTCCCGGCCTTAATTCCAGCAACCATCTCTATGACAGTAAGACTATTCAAGGGACAACACTTTAAAGATGGTATCTGGATATACTTGACAGCGGTACAGATACATTGTCCAGTGGAAATGACTCAACACAGCTATTATTGTCTAATTAGCTGGCAACACCAGTGAGCGCCAAGATGATTGGATCTAGTCGACACTCAAGCAGCACAACAATCTTATTCTGTAAATCCAAGTTAAATACAACCGTATGTATGTTTACTTTACATTGTAGTGTCCCCTGAAGTGGTGTAACAAATGGATCAAATATGGAATGTCACATATTAACACACGACATCTTTCCAAGTTGAAATCTTACATGACAAATACAGGAGCTGCAGAGATAGAATTGAATGATGGTCTTGTACAAAAGGCAAAGCGGGATGTGAGTGTACACAAACATTGTACACAACAACTCAGCGCTGGACGCCAGCAGAGCAACATCAAATAATTAGAAAGTCAGCAGAGGTGGGAAAAAGAATCAATTCTTCGATGCATCACAAATTCAAAGTGGACAAATCTGAATTAATAGACATCCATCCATCCATTTTCTACCGCTTATTCCCTTTTAAGGGTTGCGGGGGGCGCTGGCGCCTATCTCAGCTACAATCGGGCGGAAGGCGGGGTACACCCTGGACAAGTCGCCACCTCATCGCAAAGCCAACACAGATAGACAGACAACATTCACACTCACATTCACACACTAGGGCCAATTTAGTGTTGCCAATCAACCTATCCCCAGGTGCATGTTTTTGGAGGTGGGAGGAAGCCGGAGTACCCGGAGGGAACCCACGCATTCACGGGGAGAACATGCAAACTCCACACAGAAAGATCCCGAGCCTGGATTTGAACCCAGGACTGCAGGGCCTTCGTATTGTGAGGCAGACGCACTAATCCCTCTGCCACCGTGAAGCCGAATTAATAGACAAAAATACATAAATTATATATTCATCCATCCATCCATTTACTACCGCGTGTCCCTTTCGGTAGGTCGCGGGGGCTGCTGGAGCCTATCTCAACTGCATTTGGACGGAAGGTGGGGTACACCATGGACAAGTCGCCACCTCCTCACAGGGCCAACACAGATAGACAGACAACATTCACACACTAGGGACCATTTAGTGTTGCCAATCAACCTATCCCCAGGTGCATGTCTTTGGAGGTGGGAGGGGCCTATCCCCAGGTGCATGTCTTTGGAGGTGGGAGGGGCCTATCCCCAGGTGCATGTCTTTGGAGGTGGGAGGGGCCTATCCCCAGGTGCATGTCTTTGGAGGTGGGAGGGGCCTATCCCCAGGTGCATGTCTTTGGAGGTGGGAGGGGCCTATCCCCAGGTGCTTGTCTTTGGAGGTGGGAGGGGCCTATCCCCAGGTGCATGTCTTTGGAGGTGGGAGGGGCCAATCCCCAGGTGCATGTCTTTGGAAGTGGGAGGGGCCTATCCCCACGTGCATGTCTTTGGAGGAGAGAGGGGGCCTATCCCCAGGTGCATGTCTTTGGAGGTGGGAGGAAGCCAAAGTACCCGGAGGGAACCCACGCAGTCACGGGGAGAACATGCAAACTCCACACAGAAAGACCTTGAGCCCAGGATTGAACTCAGAAAATTGGTATTGTAAGGAACATGCACTAACCCCTGTTCCACCATGCTGCCCTAAATTTTACTTACACACCCACACACATATACATACATACATACATACATACATACATACATACATACATACATATATATATATATATATATATATAGTAGTCATGTGATTTTTCCCACACATACATGTATATATATATATGTATGTATATATGTATGTGTGGGAAAAATCACATGACTACTTCATCTCTACAGAACTGTTTCATGATGGGTCCTAAGATTATAACCTCTAGAAGTCAGTTTCAGAGACTATTGGGGTTTTTCCACCAAGCCCAAGTGAGAAAAGACACGGACTTACTGACTGAAGGTTGTGTGTGATATGAAGTGATGATGCAGCCGTCACCTCCTTCTCACAAATGTCCTGTAGGGTCCACAAAAAATTCACTGGTCAGTCAAAATAGAAACCGTTATTTTACAATAAAACAAATGGAAATAGACACACGATGCAGTTCTTACTTTAATTATTTTGAGGAAGAGAGAGGTGACAAGTACAATCCCCGTTTCCATATGAGTTGGGAAATTGTGTTAGATGTAAATATCAACGGAATACAATGATTTTCAAATCCTTTTCAACCCATATTCAGTTGAATATGCTACAAAGACAACATATTTGATATTCAAACTCATAAACATTTGGGTTTTTTTTTGCAAATAATCATTAACTTAGAAGGTCATGGCTGCAACACGTGCCAAAGTAGTTGGGAAAGGGCATGTTCACCACTGTGTTACATCACCTTTTCTTTTAACAACACTCAATAAATGTTTGGGAAGTGAGGAAACTAATTGTTGAAGCTTTGAAAGTGGAATTCATTACCATTCTTGCTTGATGTACAGCTTAAGTTGTTCAACAGTCTGGGGTCTTGTTGTCGTATTTTACACTTCATTATGCGCCACATATTTTCCATGGGAGACAGGTCTGGACTGCAGGTGGGCCAGGAAAGTACCCGCACTCTTTTACTACAAAGCCACGCTGTTGTAACACGTGGCTTGGCATTGTCTTGCTGAAATAAGCAGGGGCGTCCATGATAACGTTGCTTGGATGACAACATATGTTGTTCCAAAACCTGTATGGACCTTTCAGCATTAATGGTGCCTTCACATATGCGTAAGTTACCCATGCCTTGGGCACTAATACACCCCCATACCATCACACATGCTGGCTTTTCAACTTTGCGCCTATAACAATCCGGATGGTTATTTTCCTCTTTGTTCTGGAGGACTCCACGTCCACAGTTTCCAAATATAATTTGAAATGTGGATTCGTCAGACCACAGAACAATTTTCCACTTTGCATCAGTCCATCTTAGATGAGCTCGAGCCCAGCGAAGCCAGCGGTGTTTCTGGGTGTTGTTGATAAATGGCTTTTGCTTTGCATAGTAGAGTTCTAACTTGCACTTACAGATGTAGCGACCAACTGTAGTTACTGACAGTGGTTTTATGAAGTGTTCCTGAGTCCATGTGGTGATCTCCTTTAGAGATTGATGTCGGTTTTTGATGCAGTACCGCCTGAGGGATCAAAGGTCCGTAATATCATCGCTTACGTGCAGTGATTTCTCCAAATTCTCTTAACCTTTTGATGATTTTACGGACCGTAGATGGTAAAATCCCTAAATTCCTTGCAATAGCTCGTTGAGAAATGTTGTTCTAAAACTGTTCGACAATTTGCTTACAAAGTGGTGACCCCTCACCCCATCCTTGTTTGTGAATGACTTAGCATTTCATGGAAGTTTTTATACCCAATCATGGCACCCACCTGTTCCCAATTAGCCTGCACACCTGTGGGATGTTCCAAATAAGTGTTTGATGAGCATTCCTCAACTAAATTAGTATTTATTGCCACCTTTCCCAACTTCTTTGTCACGTGTTGCTGGCATCAAATTCTAAAGTTAATGATTATTTGCACACACAAAAATGGTTTATGAGTTTGAACATCAAATATGTTGTCTTTGTAGCATATTCAACTGAATATGGCTTGAAAAGGATTTGCATCGAACACAATTTCCCAACTCATATGGAAACGAGGGGATTAGAAAGAACGCCAAATGAGATTTGCAGACAGCTGCACCTGCCTGTGGAGGGACGCACCTTGCCAAATAAACACAGAATATTGTCTGCTCTAACGTGGTTTACCAATACTCAAAAATGGAACTGCTTTGTGTCTTCCCCGCATGGAATGAATGACTTTGCTAGCCTCCATAAGTGCAACAAGAGTGACAAGCTCATAAAACACAACATAGGGTGTGAGCTCTGCGGATCTCGGCGATGGGAAATAAACACGCACATCTGCTTTGGGGTCATTATTAAAGCCACAGTTAAAGTTTCAGTGCAGTCAGGAGGGAATTAGAAAAGCAAGAGGCCATGAAGGAAGTAATTTGTTGGCTGATAGACACACTTCTCCCTCCAGACAACACAGAAGCCGGCGTAGAAACATGATCTAAATATAGCTTGCCTCTGTTGTTGTGGTATTTGTTTGAATATATTTCTTGCAATCCTAATAACTAAAGCACAGGTGTCAAACTCATCTGGCCCAGCACATCACTTTTTGTGGCCCCTGACAGTTTGAAAATTATGTGCGTCAAATAAGCTCTTTGTCTTTCTGACTAAAATTCAAGGATGCCATGTATATGTCTTTGGAGGTGGGAGGGGCCTATCCCCAGGTGCATGTCTTTGGAGGTGGGAGGGGCCTATCCCCAGGTGCATGCCTTTGGAGGTGGGAGGGGCCTATCCCCAGGTGCATGCCTTTGGAGGTGGGAGGGGCCTATCCCCAGGTGCATGTCTTTGGAGGTGGGAGGGGCCTATCCCCAGGTGCATGCCTTTGGAGGTGGGAGGGGCCTATCCCCAGGTGCATGCCTTTGGAGGTGGGAGGGGCCTATCCCCAGGTGCATGTCTTTGGAGGTGGGAGGGGCCTATCCCCAGGTGCATGTCTTTGGAGGTCGGAGGGGCCTATCCCCAGGTGCATGGCTTTGGAGGTGGGACGGGCCTATCCCCAGGTGCATGTCTTTGGAGGTGGAAGGAAGCCGGAGTACCCTGAGGGAACCCACGCAGTCACGGGGAGAACATGCAAACTCCACACAGAAAGATCCTGAGCCCGGGATTGAACTCGGAACTACTCAGGACCTTTGTCCTGTGAGGCACATGCACTAACCCCTGTCACACCGTGCTGCCCACCCCTGAAATCGTATCGTTCTTAAATTATATGTGTGACCAGGAGATGGTCGTCATACATAGGAGATACGTGTGGACTGCAATATGACGCCAGTAAACAACACCAAAATTTAAATGTTCCATTGAGAATACAGAACATTACACACAGCGCTCCAAAATCTGTCAAAAAGTTTTAGTATGACTTTGGTGAGCTATGACGCCGCACCGCTCGATGGATTGTCGGAGCATTACCGCGACCATAGTCAGACGTGCTGTGCTTCAACATACGGTATTATGGTGTGTGTATAAGGACCGCAAAATGGCACCTATTAGCAGACATATTAACTGGCGTTTTGTTTCACATTATTATGTAAAACCAAATTTTCTTATGTTCTGCTGATCAGTATTAGGGATCTGCATAAGTCCTGAAAATTAGCATGCGTCCCTCTTTGTAGTCCGTGCCAACGGACTACAAAGAGGGACTTCTTTTTCTCTATCTTCTTGTTATGGGACATTTATATTCCGCTGTTGCATATGTAATATAAAGTAGTGTAAAGTTTTTACTTATATCTGTCAGTGGACTCGCTATGAAAGTGCTAAAACATACCGGTGTAGTGAGTTTACATAATTCACCCAAGGAACTTTAGTTATTAGAGATGTCCAGTCGGACCGTTTTTCACGGGACACATTTCCGACGTTGTTGTTTTACTAGTGAGCCACGGATGAGGAGATGCTGCTCTGTTATTGATTAAAGTAAAGTCCGATTGTCATTAAAACAGTTAACTCCATCTTTTGAGACTCCTTCCACTCCCTCCACGCTACACCGCTACAACAAAGATGGCAGGGAGAAGATGTTATCGAAGGTGAGCCACGTAAATAAGACCGCCCACAAAAGCGACTGTCAGAAAGAGACTTGAAGATGGTCCGTAAAACATCATCTATGAAACATTTTGACCAAAGAACCACCATTACATGTTATGTAGACCACAATGAAATGTTTTACATTTAGGTAAAAAAAAAAAAATCACAATATGACCCCTTCAAAGCACCTTACAATAACAAAAGGTGTGCCTTTTGTATGAAAATAGACTTGAAAAGCCCCGCTCATCGGCACTTCGCCTTATAATCCGGTGCACCCTACGGTCTGGAAAATACGGTATACAAAAAATACAAATTAAAAGATTAAATCATTTTGAATGGTTACTTGTGTTGTCATTACATAATACACACTATTTATTTTTATT